>NC_042998.1:182813836-182843836 GCF_006345805.1 Octopus sinensis
GCAGACGAAATACGGCTACGCATTTCGCCCGGCGTGCTAACGGTCCTGCCAGCTCGCCGCCTTATTGATACCAATGCATGACACGTTGTTTTATGCCTGGAATAAGTAATATTTTGCTTCATTGAAATTTAGGTATGTATGCAAGAAAGCATTATGTAAAAGAGGGTAAAGCAATATTGAAAAAAGGGCACCCAGAGAACACAAACTTCCGCCAAGGCAACACCAACGTCCTGATTTCTTTTATTGAGCACATGGCTCTTAAAGAGGGGGAACAATACAAGTACATACAAAACAATATAATGGGGTACATAAAAACACATATCGTATGAAATTATGAATACAATGAAAAATGAGGGTGGAATGACTTACCTGCCCCCCATATGCAGGCAGTTTCATTTTACTGTTTTTATATAACATTTTACTAACAGTTCAATATCCAAGAGCAGCGATCATTTCTCTTGGACAGTATTAATAGCAGAGGCGGACTGAACCATCGGTCAACTGGACACTGCCCAAGGGTCCGGAGCTCTAATATCTTGTATCTATTGGTTTTTCCTTTTTTTCCATCTTTTTAAAAAAAAATTTACGCAAAGTCATAATTATTCAGTTCTTAAATTTCCTCACTTACCATACGGGTGTCACTTCTAACTTTTCACCAAACAATTCCTTTAACCTTTCTCCTCTCTTTCTCTTTCCAGCAAAACAGCCTTCAAACCTATATTTTTCTCGTTGGGTGACTATTTAATTCTGATTACATTCTTCATTTTCGCAATCTTTTTTCAGTTTCTACACTTTTTGTGTACTTTATCATATTTCTTAATTGTTTTCCTTTCGGTGTCTCTCTCTGATTTTCTTCACTAATCTCTTCTACTGTTGCTGGTATTTCTACCTCTGTATGTCTCTCATTCTTTATTGTTATAATTTCTCTTTCATCTTTCTTTTTCTTCTATACTTTCTCCTCCTTGTTGATTGTTGGTAACGGTTTCTGCCTTCGCTCCTCGACCCCTTCACTTACTTTTGTTGGCCTTTCATTTTTTTCTATGCTCGTTCGCTTATCCTTGTTCCACACTCTGCGTCTCCTCTCCATTTCCTTTTCTTTTCTTCTTAGGACTTTTTGGAGGTGAGTCCGCGTTACTCTTCTTCCTTTTCACCACTGTATACTGTTCTTCCATACTTTGCTCTTCTGATGTTGAAACCTCTTTTTCTTGTTCTTTCTCTATCCCCTCCTCTTCGTATTTCTGGGGACACTTAGTCCACATTGACAGTATACGGGAGGTCTTCCTTCCGCTACAACTCTCAGTTTCGTCTCGTCCGGCAACACCAATTCCTCTGCAAATTTGTGGAGGTCTGGTAAACTGATGTCAACCGACACCTCAAGGCCGTATCCCCATTAGTTTACCTCCGTAGTTCTTGTGATTTTAAGTATTTTGGTTTCTTCTTCTGTATTATAGAGGATGGCTGCCACCAGCCACGCCTCGTCAATTTCTGGGGGCACTCTACCAATCCTCACTTTGGCCGCACGTTTGCCACCGTAGGTTGGTAGTTGCACCCATTCAGTTGATTTCAAAGGCACAGCAGAGTGTTTACTCCACTGTGCCGTATTTCTTTCCTCTGGTGTAGTAAGTAGTTAGATTTTTGATTTCTTTCAAGCATTCTTCGACTGTCACTACTGCAGCTATTTCAACTCTTTTTGTAGCGATATACAACGTTCTCTATATTACTGTCCTTTTTTCTGGGTTTTTTTTTTCCAAAATTTCCTTAGGCAGCGTCAGACTCAGGTTGTCTCCTTCCTTTCTTAACAATTCATTGCACTTCTTAAAATTTGTTTCGTTCAGTTGGATTTCTCTAACTTTCAAGACATTTGCCATTAGACTTTTCCCAGTCACTGCAGCGTAACTGTTGGCTGGAACTGGTTGATATTCCATAACGGTATTATTCACAACTTCACCCATAAATGGGGAAGAAAAAGAAGAATTCACAGGTAACAATAAATTTAACAATTCAGTAATACAACAATTAGGTGCGGTAGACCTTCAACAATTCAAACAACAACAAGACTTACATGAAACGAATACACATCAAATGCAACAGGGAATTAAATGACTTGACTACAACACCAACGTCCTCTTAACGATTAGCCAGAGATGATTTTTAAAATGAGAATATCTGAAATAAACTCGACTGCTCTCACAAACGAAAATACTAAAAATGAACTCGACCGCTCTCAAAAATTAAATATAAAAAAAAAGGAAAACTAATTCAGAATCCTTGTCCAGTACCGGATCGATCCCAAAATCTACTCAGTCTGTGCCAGTCACGAGGCCAAACATCCCTGAAAGTTTCATCCGAATCCATCCAGCGGTTCTTGAGATATCGTGTCCACGGACAGACAAACAAATACGACTGAAAACAATACCTCCGCCTTAGCGAAGGCGAATGTATAAAAGAAACATTTAATAGATAAAAAATACATATAAATTTGTAACATCATCTACTTTCATAGAGAACAATATCACTTTCTGATGTATCGTGTCTAAAGAATAGATTGCATTCACGAAGCGGTTGGGGAATATAAAAATGACTGAAAAAATAATCATTCAGCGATTTATCTGAAATTATTGAAATGATAGTCCTTCCTCCACCCCAGTTACACTGCTAGTCATAGGAAGTATCTATTGATAGATAAGGGGATGGATAGGAAAAGTTGTTAGAGTAAGTCCTATAATGCCTTGCGATATTTATTCCGACTCTGCATTCAAATTCCGGTGAAGTCAAGATATCTTTAATCCTTTCAAGGACAAGAAAAAAGATAGAACCAACCCAGAGCATTGAATTAGTGAAACTATTAAAGTGTGGGACGAGACGCCTTGTGATCTTGGATCAACACCTTCGATATTGTTCCTAGCTGTACTGGCCCAAGAGCAGCGATCATTTCCCTTGAACAGTATTAATAGCAGAGGCGGAATTGAGCCATCGGTCAATTGGACACTGCCCAAGGGTCCGGAGCTCTGAGGGGCTCACACTCAATATGCTAACTCTACTAAAACACACTTTCAAAGGAGCCCGGTAAACAGTTATGCCCGAGGGCCCTTAATACTCACAGTCCGTCCCTGATTAGTAGTGTGACAAAAGAAAATTAGCATGTACGAGCAACTGTCGATCTTCTATAAAATGAAACATTACCCAGATTTGCATACAAGTGCAAACGTATAGCTAACACTTACTGACAGGGTATCTAAGACAACATTATCTAACATATAATGGTTTCAAATTTTGGCACAGGGCCAGTAGTTTTTAAAGAAAGCGGGTAAGTTGATTATATCGACCCCGGTACTTGACTGGTACATATTTCATCAACTCCGAAAAAACGAAAGGCAAAATTGACCTTGGTGGAATTTGAACTCAGAACGTAAAGATAGACGAAATGCTGCTAAGCATTTTGCCCGGTGTGGCAAGGGTTCTGCCAGCTCGATGCCTTACCGTCTAATATATGATACAATAATAATTGATATTAGAGACTTCAGTTGTAGATCACTCCCAGGCTATCCTAGAATCTAAAGTTATCACCTTCCCATTGTATTTTTATCAATAAGGTATCCAAGACTAAATTACCCTGGGTACAAATGTCTCTTTTTCCGTCAGTTAGGAACGACAAACCTGCCTTTCACAGCCCAATATGAACAATTCGTTCTTATACTAGAACGGCTAAGAACATGTTTACTGATGTGCGTGAAGCTCGGTCAAACTAGAATTAAATAAAAATGCATGAAGCAACGTTGAATAAATCATTAGTGTAAAATTATATTTAACACGTTACAGTACACTCGGATGTGGGAAGATCTCTTGCGGCAGCATGGTCTCAAGAGGGAAATTTTCTTCCAAGACGACATGTGTGAAAATACAGTGGGCTGTAAATGACATCATTCGATCGTAGGACACATGCGTTTCTGCGTTCTTTTACGCTGCCCAACTACGAACACCAATTCTGCTTTTCATGGCTTCACACGACCGTGTTAAACACGACTTCACACGACTATATTTTATTCAATGCTGATTCCTGCGCCTTCTTTTATTTACTTTATTTAAAAGCAAAAGATGCAAATGCAGAGTAATAAGTAAGTATCCAGACAGCCAGGTTCCCGTCTCGGTTTTATGTCCCATTGAAAGTTATGTTTCCTATTACTGTGTTCTAAGATATTCAAAACAACGTTGCCCCCTCCCATCACCAAAAGTTTTGAACTCAGAATATACTGGTACAAAGTTAATGATTGTAAAACATCATGTCCAATATATATTTCTTTACTACCCACAATGGGCTAAACATAGAGGGGACAAACAAGGACAGACAAACGGATTAAGTCGATTACATCGACCCCAGTGCGAAACTGGTACTTTATTTATCGACCCCGAAAGGATGAAAGACAAAGTCAACCTCGGCGGAATTCGAACTCAGAACGTAACGACAGACGAAATACCGCTAAGCATTTCGCCCTGCGCGCTAACGTTTCTGCCAGCTCGCCGCCTTGCATGTCCAATATACTTTAGGGTCTCGTATGACCGAAGTATCAGGTGAGACTGGTGGGGGTACAAGAGTGTTAATCTCGCGATCGTTTATCGTAATTCTTGTAATGTCGTAATGGTCTGTGATTCTTCGGCTGCTTTTGTTGAGAAGGTTAAAAAAAAAAGAAGAAAAAGAAAGAAGGAAGAAAAGAAAAATTCTGAAGACAAGCAGAATTGAAAATCAAAATCAAATTTATCTCCTGGTTATTTATGATAATAATAGCAAGACTAGAGACCCATAACAAATTGCAGAGTATTTTATTAGACACACATGACCACAAATAGTACATCATCTTAACAGTAAGTAGACAAAAGTTGGCTTCAAGGCTATAATAATTTATATAAATAATAGAATTATGTGAACCTTCGAGGATACAGTAATTATATGTAAGTGAACAATATTGGAAAAAAATATTTCATTGTCTTGACTTTCAATGTACAGCATAATAATTATAAATTGAAATGCCGAAGTGTTATTTTTGAAACCCTAGAGTCGGTTGCTGTATGCGTAATAAATTAAATTTCATAATTTTAACCGAAAACAAAATTGAATTTTACACAAGCGTCTACAATAATTTCTGACATTGGCACAGTTACACTTTTTTGAGCAAATGTAGAGTGTATTAAATTTGGCTTGACCCGCAGTCCTAATGGTACTGATTTGATTCTTGGTTTTATCTGGTCACTGAAATAGAACGAATTTCAAGTCAGAATATCATGGCACCTAATACTGCATTCATGCAGTTCCGTTTCCAACGCAAGTGAAACTTTATAGACAAAGGCAATTCAGATTATTATTGAGTCAGGGAGCAGTGCATGCCATCAAAGTGACACTGGGGTAAAATATACAAAGCCCAGTATACCCATCATGACTACCCGTCTGATAAGGATACACTAGGCACATGCATCACAACCATATGTGTGCGACATGGTGATAAACAGTACATGACCTTGCAGGTGGGGCCCAGTTACAATTTTCTTCTGATCGAGTAGCCCATCTTGCTCAAAAGGTCTCTGAATAAGGGTTGTTTAAGGATATTGAATGAAACACCCATGTTTCCAGAGGTGAATTATTCAAACACCTCTCAACACATGGCTATGATGCTCCCCCCACTACTTCTGCTCGTGATCAGAGATGCACATATGATCAGGCACTAAGGGACATGGTCAACTGGTTAAGGTCAAACAACTGACAAGCAAATCTGTGGTATTGAGCAGAATATTTGCTGTAGCCCATCTTTTATACCAAGACAAAACAATGTACATGATAACACTTCCAATCAGTTAAGATCAGAAGCCATGAGAGCCACTGTCTGGTACTTCATCAGGGCATAATTATTATGCCCTGATTATTATTATTATTATTATTATTATTATTATTATTATTATTATTATTATTATTTGGATTTTTCTTTCTGCTGTTCCTTTCTTTTGTCTATATTGATTTCTCACATTGACAAAAGACGAATTTTATGAAGAAATACTATCGATTAAATAGAAACGATATTACTGGTACTTATCGATCTCTAAGAAATGAAAGATAACTTAATGTGGAAACAATTCGAACTTGGAACGTAGAGGGACAGAGATAAATATATTAAAAGTCAGATCTGGTACACTGTAGTTTTGTCATCATCCGGACAGTAAGTATCGAAAACCTAAAGTAAATCACAAGCCCCGATCACTTTCTCTCTTCCATACATAATTATTAATAATTTAACAGTTATTAAGAGATAAAGGACAAAACTGACCTACACAAGTTTTGAATTCGGAATGTAAACGGTCAGACCGAAAACTTATCCAACATTTAGTCTAGCATTTTGCAACTTTTTTCTGTCTGTTTGCTGCCAACAACGTTTGTATTCTAGAATACAGACAAAAGGAGTTTGGCGCTAGTAGAGAGATTGTTAGCTTAAATATTTTATGGTAATGTGTGTTTTGTTCTTCTGAATTCAAGTCCCACCAGTGTTGGCTTTAAATTTAATCCCTCTGGCGTTCATAACATTTGTTTTATTCATTCCACTCATCAGAACGATGGTCATTAACTATGTCTTTCGTGATTAGAAGTACAGACAAACATGCTCTCAACCCTACTGACTTCAAAGAATGCAGAAATAGCGGCGAGCTGGCAGAAACGTTAGCACGCCGGGCGAAATGCTTAGCGGTATTTCGTCTGCCGTTACGTTGTGAGTTCAAATTCTGCCGAGGTCGACTTTGCCTTTCATCCCTTCGGGGTCGATTAAATAAGTACCAGTTTCGCACTGGGGTCGATATAATCGACTTAATCCATTTGTCTGTCCTTGTTTGTCCCCTCTGTGTCTAGCCCCTTGTAGGCAGTAAAGAAATAAGAATGCAGAAATAGAGGTTATAACATTCAGGCTTTTCAATGAACCTTTACCACAATTAAGTAACAACAATCAAGAATTGAACCAGAGTTGCAAATATAAGTCGCAGGGAATTTATTATATACACTGTGACGCTTGTCACGTATAACACAAGTACCGAAAACAAAGTAAGGAAAGCAACCAATTCCAAATAAAAAGGGTTTGTCTTAAATCTTTGCTTGTCCTCACATGCAATGCACAGGACATATTTCCTTAGACTCCATGCACCATATATGATACACAATCCCAATTTTTTTTCACCTACCAGAGCAAATACGTTCTGAGTTCAAATTCGACGAGGTCGACTTAGCCTTTTATCCTCTCGAGGTCGATAAAACAAGTACCAGTTGATCACTTTTATAACTCAGAACGTATGGAACAAGAGTTAACTAAAATTCTGAAAACAGGGAAAGATACTCAGAACAAAGTTACGAAAATGCTTTAGAGAGGCAAAGGGTTAAGAATCAATACCATTATTATTGTGATGGTTTCCTTCGTGAAGCGATATATTCGCAGCATTATGTCCCTATGCTATGGTTTCGGTTCACTGTTGCAATTGTTTCATTTATCGTACAAATACTTTCAGGAAATGTTTGTTAGTACTAATTTCCAAATACCTCCCACACTGAAATGAAATACTGTTCGTGTTGTCACTGTAGCAGCAGATGTGGTTCTTCAATTAACAAATATAAATGGAACAATCACGAGGATATGTTACATGACTAAAAATTAATTTCGTATTAAATAGGATTTGCATTCATAATGCTCGAAATATAATCAAATCGTAATTACACCTAAATTAATAAAACTTCACGTGTTACGGAAAACAAATAGTTGTATATTTTAACTGCAATTTCCTCATTCTCTTCATTATCATCAATTCTTAAGAGTCAACGGATATTTTGAGTTGAATCATAGCCAAAAGGGGTCTTTTATATGCAATTTTTCGTCTTTCCGTGCTCTTCCAACATAAATATTAAGTAAACAAAAATAACCAAACATGTTTTATAATGATATTATATAAACGAGTAAGACACTTTATTTCACGTTGCTCCAGTCCACTCAGCTGGCAAAAATGAGTTGTACTTGTACTTCAAAGGGTCAGCCTTGTCACTCTCTGTGTCACGCTGATTATCCCCGAGAACTACGTTAAGGGTACACGTGTCTGTGGAATGCTCAGTCATTTGCACGTTAATTTCACGAGCAAGCTGTTCCGTTGATCGTATCAGCTGGGACCCTCGTCGTCGTAACCGGCGGAGTCTTTAAATAAACGAGTGAAATATTTTAAAAATCATACACACACACACACACACACACACACCACACACACACACATGCATATAATCTAACTGAAATACCCAGAGTTGCTCGGACTGAGGAGACAGAGAATTGTCAATGTTGCAACATAATTTACGACAATTTTATAATCAGCAGTGGCTGTGTGGCAAGTAGCTTGCTAACCAACCACATGGTTCTGGGTTCAGTCCCACTGCGTGGCATCTTGGGCAAGTGTCTTCTGCTATAGCTCCGAACCGACCAATGCCTTGTGAGTGGATTTGGTAGACGGAAACTGAAAGAAGCCTGTCGTATATGTATATATATGTATGTATGTGTATGTGTTTGTGTGTCTGTGTTTGTCCCCCTAGCATTGCTTGACAACCGATGCTGGTGTGTTTACGTCACCGTCACTTAGCGGTTCGGCAAAAGACCGATAGAATAAGTACTGGGCTTACAAAGAATAAGTCCCGGGGTCGAGTTGCTCGATTAAAGGCGGTGCTCCAGCATGGCCGCAGTCAAATGACTGAAACAAGTAAAAGAGAGAAAGAGAGAGAAACCTTCTGGACAGACCATAGACAGAATATTGGTTTGAAATTTTGGTGCCAGGCCAGCAACGTCGTGCGAGAGAGGTAAGTCGATTACATCGACCTCAGTGATCAAATGGTACTTGTTTTATCGACCTCGAGAGGATAAAAGGCAAAGTCGACCTCGTCGAATTTGAACTCAGAACGTAACGACGTACGAAATGCCGCTAAGCATTTGCTCCGCGTACTAACGATTCTGCCAACTCACCGCGTAAACCAGAGAAAGCATATTAGATCAAGTATACCACATAGCATTTATACGAATCTGGAAAAAATAGAAAAAAAAAGAAAAAATTTCCGTTTCTTCTTTGCTTAACCCATAACTTCTACCAAAAATTCTAAAATCTAAACTCTAAAACTTAACCTTGTTCTGTAATGCTAATTCATAATCACTGACCCTACATCTAAAAACTTCTTTTAGAATCATAATCCCCTATGTCTAAAAGAGAATTCTAAACATAGGTTTCAAAGAAAACAATTCCAAGGCCTTATGCCGGTAACTCCACTACAACAATGAGAAGAGAAAACGAAAGAAATTTGTAGAATATCGTAATTTCTGATGCTTAAATTCTAGAAACCGAAAAGATTAAAATAATATATATATATATGTATATTTTCAAAATGTGACTGCGTGTGTATCGTTGGCGATTTTTTCCTCCGTCTTCTCTTCTTTGGATCTTTCCTTTCCTGAGCGTCCAATAACACTATACTTGTTCCACGTCCTCGCGTTGTTGTGTTTTCTCTTTGTGTTTTCATGTTTGGATTAACAATATATATATATATATATATACTAAGCAATAAGGGTTTAGCAACGAGTTGCCTTACCACATACCGAATTTAGAAATAGCAGTCAAAGGGTTATAGCTATTTCTTCTACTAAAAAGGGAGATCTCAGTAAAAACAGCATTGGAAGGCACAAACAGGTAAGAGAGAATGAATTGACTGCAATCTATCATACATTTTTTTAGTTATCCACGGACGTACGTTTCGAAATCAAGTTTTAAGGAAAGCATACGAATAAATATTAAATATTAAATAATAATAATTCTATCTTACCGAAACTTCTTTTCTCTTCAGCGTAGAATACATAATCATAAATGATTATATATATATATATATATATATATATATAGAGAGAGAGAGAGAGAGAGAGAGAGAGAGAGATAGATAGATAGATAGATAGATAGATAGACAGATAGATAGATAGATAGATAGATAGATGATAGATAGATAGATAGATAGATAGATAGATAGATAGACAGATAGATAGATAGATAGATAGATAGATAGATAGATAGATAGATAGATAGATAGATAGATAGATATTCTTTCATCTTTTACTTGTTTCAGTCAATAGACTGTGGTCATGTTAGAGCCCCACCTTCAAGAATTTTTAGTCAAATGAATCGACTCCAGTACTTAGGCATTTTGGTACTTATTCTGCAGAACTGCTAAGTTACGGAAACGTAAGCACACCAATACTGGTTGTCAAGCGTTGATGGGTGACATGCACGCGCATGCGCTCACACACATATACGTATATACGACAGGCTTCTTTCCGTTTCCAGCTACCAAATCCACTCACAAGGATTTAGTCGACCCAGGGCTATAGTAGAAGACACTTGCTCAAGGTGCCGCGTAGTGGAACTGAACCCGAAACCATGTGGTTGAGAAGCAAACCTATTGCCACACAGCCATACTTGCACCTATATTACAGGCGATGATGAGCCTGAAACGCATTGATGTAGCTCACAATTTCTGTAAAATGGGGAAAAAAAGCTCATGCAGATAGTTATGCGTTCGTTGATGCACCAGAACGTTAATCCCTGAGGTTTTACTCGGGCAACATCGGGTACTTCGGTTAGTATATACGTACACATGTGTATGCATTCGTGTGTGTGTGAGAGAGAGCGGAGTGTATCTATCTGCAAGAGTGTATGAGTGTGCATATTTATATGTGTGCACGAGTATCCGTTTATATGCATACCTGCACATGTGAGTATCCTGTATGTCACAGCGTATTTATTTTTAATTTTTAATTTATTTAATTTAATTTTTATTGGCTCAAAAAGCAAAAGCAAGGTCATGTAGGGGGACAGGGAGTTATGTACTGGGAGGATGGTCATACAAAGAGTTCAGGCCATTTCCGGTCAAAAGAGACTTTGAACCGAGCGGTCGTCGGCATCTTCACTATCTCGTCCGGCAGCTTATTCCACGGATCCGCAACCCGGACGGAGAAAGCCCCTCTCCTTCGATTGAGATGAAATCGTCGTAGATAGAGCTTTTCGGAGTGACTCCGCAGCCCACGCTCTGGAGCAGGAGTGAAGAACAGCTCTTTCGAGGGGTTACACTTTCCGCTTACGATGTTGTAAGCGAGAATGAGATCACCACGGCGTATGTGTGTATGTGTGTATGCATATGCACGATGGGGCGCTGAAGAGTTTCTGGCTTTAAGGGTATCATGAAAGGCCTGGTTGGAGGCCCAACCTTCTTAGTTCTTTTACAGGGCTTAGAAAAACTGAAGGACCGCTGCAATAAGTGTGTGAATCTGAGAGGGAAATATGCTGAATAAAATCATGATTAACTGATCTTCCTGTATTTTCTTTTACCCGAAGCCTCGAACTTTTCAGCACCCTTTGTATATGAATATTTCTTTTCATATATACACGGCTAGTTGGCCGAACTGTGGAAGCACTCCGTCGGTTACGACGATGAGGGTTCCGGTTGATCCGAATCAACGGAACAGCCTGCTCGTGAAATTAACGTGTAAGTGGCTGAGCACTCCACAGATACATGTACCCTCAAAACGTAGTTCTCGGGGATATTCAGCGTGACACAGAGAGTGACAAGGCTGGCCCCTTGAAATACAGGTACAACAGAAACAGGAAGAAAGAGTGAGAGAAATTTGTGGTGAAAGAGTACAGCAGGGATCACCACCATCCCCTGCCGGAGCCTCGTGGAGCTTTTTAGGTGTTTTCGCTCAATAAACACTCACAACGCCCGGTCTGGGAATCGAAACCGCGATCCTATGACCGCGAGTCCGCTGCCCTAACCACTGGGCCATTGCGCCTCCACATAGTTGGCCGAACTACTGCCTAGAGTTACTGTTTCTGCGCCTCCTTCAACTACTCCTTTTCGAATTTCGGAGTTTTCCATATCCTTTAACATCATTCTCCTTTCTCACTTTGAAACCTCATTTACCTCACGCTAATACTCTTGCAGCCTTTCGGAGATACTCGAGATTTTTAGGTCTAGTTCAATTTTCTAGGTGTTAGAATAACACACATACATACATGCATACATACATACATACATTATTATGGCTGCCCCCTCATTATCGAGTATGGCCATTGCACGAAGCTTAACTGTTACTGGTGCTATGATCGAATGTGACATTTTAGCCCAGCTAAAGATCTACAATGTCTTATACAAAATTGGCAACTAAAACCTTTACTGGTAATAGCCGGCTGTAGTTGTAACTGAGCTTCATGTACCTTTGCATGTCGTTTAAGTCCTCCTGCCGAATTATACTCTCTTCCACATGCCTGACAGATATGATTAGTATGGTGTGTCACACCACCACTAGTGGCCAGGTTGTCACTCATCTGTTTCGTTTTATGTCTACGAAGATGACTCTTGAGTCCGTACATACATACATACATACGTACTACATACATACATACATACATACATACATACATACATACATACATACATAATACATACATAAATACAAGACATACAAAGAACACATATGCATTCACCATACATACGTAGACACATACATGCACATATGCATACATATATACAAATACACACACACACGCACACACGCACGCACAAGCATACAACACATATACGATATATACGTAGACATACATACACGCACATGTGCATACATACGTACATACATACATACATACATACTTAAACACACACACATACATACATACCTACATACATACATACAAACATATGCACATAGGTACGTGCGTACATACATACATACATACATACATACATACATACATACATACATACATACATACACACATACATACATACATACCTACATACATACATACAAACATATGCACATACACATGCATAGGTACGTGCGTACATACATACATACATACATACATACACATACATACATACATACATACATACATACATACATACATACATAAATACATACATAAATACATACATACATATATACATACACACATACATATGAATTTTTTGCGTAATGAGATAAAAAAACCAAGGCTGTATAGATATTAATCTCCGAAATACTCTAAAAATACTTTAAACACAAACCTTGAATCTGCTACATTCTATATAAATTCCCTACTGGGAATGACCAACATTAAGAGAATCTTACATTGCTTATAAACTTTACATCTGGATGGACTCATATTAAACTCTGTTGGACTTTGGGATTTTACTCAAAGGATATTGGAATATTACACTTATATACCATTATGCCTATAAAACGGATTTATGAACTCAATAACCATACATATCTTACAGCTATTTTCTTTCCTCCACCTCACTCTCTATTTTGTATCACATCGAAACTAACTATGACATACATTTTTCCTCTCACAACGTCTCCGATGAAGGGATATTATTAATTAATATCCGAGAAACAGCTGTAAGACCTTCTATCTATAAATGCTCTAATATCTATACAGCCTTGGTTTTTTTGTTATCTCATTACGCAAAAAATTCATATATACACACGCTGACATAGAACCAACGTTGAACCCTTTATTTGTAATATTACCGAATCTGGAACTTAACTATGGTCTGTCTATAGCACTTATTCAGCATTACCTGACACCTTTGGGTCTCATTGACACCATTATCTCTTAAACATACATACATACATACATACATACATACATACATACATACATACATACATACATACATACATACATACATACATACATACATAGGCACGTACGTACATACATATATACATACATACCAAAATCATTAATAATAAGAGCAGCCTCTGCTAGACCTGCGCTAGATGCATCACATCTCACAAGAATGGCTGTTCCTTTGCTGTTTATGAACAGGAGATAGCTACTAAACAAACACTTCATCAAAAAAAGAGATTAGGATGCCTCTCAGCAGTCATCTTCTGATACAAAATGAATGTCAACTGAGCCAGTGTGGTATGTATCTCCCACATCTTCAGCAATTGTCCAAAGAAAAAAAAGCCCGCATAGGCACAGGCGTGGCTGTGTGGTAAGAAGCTTGCTTCACAGCCACATGGTTCTGGTTTCATTCCCGCTGAGTGGCACTTTAGGCAAGTGTCTTCTACTATAGGGAGAGTTTACGAAAAGAAACAAAACAAAAGACGAAGACAGGTGGTGTACAAAACAAACAGATGTATTAGTATAACGCTCAGGAATAGAAAATGTATTTTACGTTTCGAACCTACGCTCTTCTGCAGAAAGGGACACAGAAAAAACAAGGAGAGAAACTAGAAATATTCTAGATATAAAACTTTGTGAGTGGGTTTGGTAGACGGAAGCTGAAAGAAGCCCGTCGTGTGTGTGTGTGTGTGTGTGTGTGTGTGATTCACGATCGAAGGTGCAGAAATGCCGAACTCCGAATGAATAAAAAGGTGACGTAATCCACTGGTTTACTCGAACGTATCGACCCCACTACTTATTTTCTTTAAAAGCCTGCGACATATTTTATCGGCCTATTTTGCCGAACTGCTAAGTTACTGGAGCATAAACAAGTCGACACCGTTTGTCAAGCAGTGGGAGAGGAACACAATGACACACACACACACTCAAACGCATATGCAAGAACTCCTTCAATTTCCGTCTAATAAATCCACTCGCAAGGCTTTGGTTGGCCCGGGACTATATTAGAAGATAGGTGCCCAAGGTGCCATGGAGTGGGACTGAACCCAGAACCATATGGTTGGGTTGAGAAGTGAACTTCTTACCAACAGCCACACCTGCGGATATAAATTATGCTTATTTATGTCTCCTCCTCACTGTTTGCCTATATTTTAGTGTTCGCATGAGTATATGAGTATTTGCCTATGTATATGTGTATTTCGGAACAACTGAGTAATCCTCACCCTACCACTACCACCACACATCCTTACACACACTAAAGCCACACTCTCAAGCACGTGCACGCGCACTTCCATCAACCAACAACTATACATCTTTTCCAATTAACCAGCTCGCCATAAAGCTGCAGAAGGCCAAGTCAAACAAGTTGCCAAAACAACTTCCCAGAATTAAAATATGAATCATGATATTCTTCAGAAAATATTATTACCTGTAATAGACAAAATATCTCCACAAAAACATATCACTGTCTGATGGACCGGGAGATGAAACTGACGGTCACCTTCGACCTACTGAACCTCCCCAATACCTATTTCTTTACTACTCACAAGGGGCTAAACACAGAGGGGACAAACAAGGACGGAATTTGAACCCAGAACGTAAAGACGGACAAAATATCTATTTCTTTACTAACCCACAAGAGGCTAAACATAGAGGGGACAAACAAGGACAGACAAACGGATTAAGTCGATTATATCGACCCCAGTGCGTAACTGGTATTTATTTAATCGACCCCGAAAGGATGAAAAGCAAAATCGACCTCGGCGGAATTTGAACTCAGAACGTAGCAGCAGACGAAATACCTATTTCTTTATTACCCACAAGGGGCTAAACACTGAGGGGACAAACAAGGACAGACAAACGGATTAAGTCGATTATATCGACTCCAGTGCGTAACTGGTATTTATTTAATCGATCCCGAAAGGATGAAAAGCAAAGTCGACCTCGGCGGAATTTGAACTCAGAACGTAGCAGCAGACGAAATACCTATTTCTTTATTACCCACAAGGGGCTAAACACAGAGAGGACGAACAAGAACAGACAAACGGATTAAGTCGATTATATCGACCCCAGTGCGTAACTGGTATTTATTTAATCGACCTCGAAAGGATGAAAAGCAAAGTCGACCTCGGCGAAATTTGAACTCAGAACGTAACGGCAGACGAAATACCGCTAAGCATTTCACCCGGCGTGCTAACGTTTCTGCCAGCTCGCCGCCCTCACTTCCCCAATACCAAACTTAACTTCTCACTTTAGTCAGATTTCAGTTCTTTTAATCTTATTGGTACGCGCACACAGTGCACAAACTCAGTTCAATTAAATCACACACACACACACACACCTGGGTTAAATTACGCACGCACACACGCGCGCACGTGCACGCACACACGCGCGTACGTGCACGCACCTACACAAACAACTGAATGTGTCCTTTTATTTTTTTGTTTCAGTCAGTTGACTGCGGCCATGTTGGAGCACTGCCTTGGAGGGTTTTAGTCGAACTAATCGACCTCCAGGACATTTCTAAGCCTAGTAGTATTTTATTGTCCCTTTTGACGAACTGCTAAGTTACGAGAACGTAAACACACCAACACCGGTTGTCAAGCGGTAGGGGTACAAAGACACACACACACACACACACACACACATATATATATATATATATATACTTTATATAATTAGGGTTCAGCAAAAAAACTTTTTTTGCTGAACCCTAATTATATAAAGTAATGTTTGAATATACCGTAAATGGTCCTTTTACATACTGAACACTGCTTGGTAAAATTATTAATTACTAATTAATTAATTTTACCCTTATTATCATTGACTATATATATATATATATATATATATATATATATATATATATATTTCGTTTTGGGATTTGGTTTGCAAGATTCTTTATATGAGTTCGTGTGTTGAAGCATATTCTGTTGTGTCTGGGGAGAGTCATTTTCTTTTTGTGCCTTATAATGTAACACACAGGAAAGTAAAAATAAGAAATTAAAAATAAGAAATAAGTGCAAATTTTACCGGTGAGTGTGTTACATTATAAGACACAAAAAGAAAATGACTCTCTCCAGACACAACAGTAAATATATATATATATATATACATATATATATATATGTGTGTGTGTGTGTGGAGAGAGAGAGAGAGAGAGAGAGAGAGTCAAAATGAGGGTGAAAAAATTGGATATCAATTTAATAACATCAATTTAAACACCAGTGGCCTAGCGTATAAAAGATTGAGGTTCAGTAAATATTATTTGTGTATATATATATGTGTGTGTGTGTGTGTGTGTGTGTGTGTGTGTGTGTGTTGTGTGTGTGTGTGTACGGCGGGCTTCTTTCAGTTTCCGTCTACCAAATCCACTCACAAGGCTTCGGTCGACCAGACTGAATCAGGAACCATGTGGTTGAGAGGCAGTTTTCTTATCACACAGCTACACCTGCGCCTATGTGTGTATGTATACAAATAGTTGTGTATATACCTGTACGCGTACGCCTACACAAACAAGTAAACATACCACCCTTAGCAATTTTGAAGAAATATTCTAGATATACAACCACAGAGTAAGCGTGGAAAGGAATCCATAATAATGTTTAACAAAAACATATTGCATTATTAATGGATTGTTGATGAGGTTCCTTATCAGTTTCTCCTCATTTTTCCTTCTAGTTTTTTTTTTTTTTTTTTCATTATTTTATTGCCCCCACCTCGACTCCACTCCCTCATCCCAACTATTCGTGTACTTGATTTTTCCCATATTCTTAATCTCAGAAATATTCTTAAAAAAATACTTAAAAATACTTAAAAAAAAAAAAAAAAATGAAATATTTTACACACATATACACACACACACACGCACACACACACACACGCGCGCGCACACCCACCCACGCACGCACGCACACACGTATACGTCATTTCCCCCCTGCAGCCTCCTTTCCTTTCTTTCTATTAACCTCATCCAACTGTCTCAATACCCTTAGTAACTCCCATTACATTTCTCTACTCATATTCATTAATACAACTATTTCCCCGCTCCCTCTCTCTCTTGCTTCTCCATCCCCTCTCACCTCCATCATCATTACACTTTCCACCACTGCACACCCCACCAACTTTTCCCTCCCTACATCTCAAATCTTAACATAAGCTCAGAGCGCCTCCCATACTTACAAGCGCCTTATTTTTCCCTTTCTCTTTCTTTAATTTTTAAAAAAAATTTCTTTCCTTCTTCGTTGCTTCCTTTTCTATTTGTAACTTTTCCGTTTCGATTTCTAACTATTTTTATTATCCGAAAGTTTATTAAGCTTTTTATTCTTTTAACATAGATACCGGTATACTCTTTACTCTTTTACTTGTTTCAGTCATTTGACTGCGGCCATGCTGGAGCACCGCCTTTAATCGAGCAACTCGACCCCGGGACTTATTCTTTTGTAAGCCCAGTACTTATTCTATCGGTCTCTTTTGCCGAACCGCTAAGTAACGGGGACATAAACAAACCAGCATCGGTTGTCAAGCAATGCTAGGGGGACAAACACAGACACACAAACACACACACGCATATATATATACACATATATACGACGGGCTTCTTTCATTTTCCGTCTACCAAATCCACTCACAAGGCTTTGGTCGGCCCGAGGCTATAGTAGAAGACACTTGCCCAAGGTGCCACGCAGTGGGACTGAACCCGGAACCATGTGGTTGGTAAGCAAGCTACTTACCACACAGCCATGTTTGTAGATACTCATATTTTCATGTAGCTTATATAAGCGTGCGCTTGCGCATGCCCATGTACACGTTTATGCACCTGTGTGCGTATGATTGTATGAATACGCTTGTAAACGTACATAAGGGTATGTGTGTAAAAGGCGGTAAGCTGGCAGAAACGTTAGCACGCCGGGCGAAATGCTTAGCAGTATTTCTTCTGCCGCTACGTTCTGAGTTCAAATTCCGCCGAGGTCGACTTTGCCTTTCATCCTTTCAGGGTCGATTAAATAAGTACCAGTTACGCACTGGGGTCGATATAATCGACTTAATCCGTTTGTCTGTCCTTGTTTGTCCCCTCTATGTTTAGCCCCTTGTGGGCAATAAAAAATTGAAAGGCGGCAAGCTGGTAGAAACGTTAGCATGTCGGTCAAAATGCTTAGCGGTATTTCGTCTGCCGCTACGTTCTGAGTTCAAATTTCGCCAAGGTCGACTTTTCCTTTCATCCTTTCGGGGTCGAGAAATTAAGGACCAGTTACGCACTGGGGTCGATATAATCGACTTAATACCTATGTCTGTCCTTGTTTGTCCTCTCTGTGTTTAGCCTCTTGTTGGTAGTAAAGAAATAGAAATAGGTATTTTGTCTGCCGTTACGTTCTGAGTTCAAATTCTGCCGAGGTCGACTTTGCCTTTCATCCTTTCGGGGTCGAGTAAATAAGTACCAGTTACGCACTGGGGATCGATATTATCGACTTAGTCCGTTTGTTTGTCCTTGTTTGTCCCCTCTATGTTTAGCCCCTTGTGAGCAATAAAAAAAATAGGTAGTTCGTTTGCCGTTACATTCTGAGTTCAAATTCCGCCGAGGTCGATTTTTGCCTTTCATCCTTTCGGGGTCGAGTAAATAAGTACCAGTTACGCACTGGGATCGATCTAATCGACTGGCTCCCCTCCCCAAAAATTTCGGGCCTTGTGCCTAGAGTAGAAATGGGTATGTGTGTAAGTGTATGCTGTTTACACGTAAATAGTCGTACCGTCTATAAATGCGTGCACGTAATGCGTATACATGTGTGTGCTTGTGTATGTACACACATAAATATGTGTGTGTGTGTGTGTGTGTACGTGCGCGTGTTTACATAATTGAATAGAATCAAAGTTGTGTGTGTGTGCGCGCGCGTGTGTCAGTAGGTAGGTAAGTATTTTCCCGATGAACGCTGAAGAAGTACATTGATCGTATTACGCCATCTCGTTAATTGTTCTGCATTATAATGACAGTTGATTTACTGAAACACTTGTATGCTTTATAAATCATAAAATACCAATTATACTTTCTGTGCTTATGATTACTATAACATGACGCGAATTTTGCACACTATATTATCCGGAAGTTTAATAGCCTTCCTCTGACTGCAGTGGATATGAGAGTGGAATGTGGAGCTTTCTGCAGAGCCCAAAGTTTTGGTTAAGTGTCACACCGTCCAGTATATTTCTACAACACCCCTATCCACACATACATATGTTTATTTACATGCTACTGTGGAGTGTGTTTTTGTGTATATGAGCATTTGTATTTGCCTTCATGTGTATGCATGCATCAAAACAGATATCCTACATCTGCATACGCACATATATTTCTACGGTATTTCACATTGCGATTTTATCAACCGATTGGGTCTACCACTTTTCAAGTTTATATATTGTGATCCTGTTACACCAACAGAGTTTTACTTGCGTCCCCAAAGTCAACCCCCTTCCTCACCGCGGTGGGGACGCTGGCAACGGGTAGTGTCAGAGCTATGCCGTCGGGAACTTTGGTTCCTGGTAGGGCCACCCAAGGCGGATTGATCTGACACTGAGTGGTATTAGGGCCACAACCCGGCAGACGGGGCTCTGGTGAAAATCCTCGGAGTGACTGTTTCGGCAACCGGCGGCTCCTCGGTCGTTCTGTCCCTGCATCTGCGGACAATCTACGACAAACAGGATGTCTCTACACGCGGGATTGTTGGGAACCGCTCGTGAAATTCATATTCCCACGAAACTTCTTCCACTGCCATGGTTCGAGATGCCTCGAGGGCGGTAGAAGAATTCGATTCAACCCGCCCAGGGTGAATGTCGCCACAAATTGAAAAAATTTAAAATTGAACAGAGTTTTGCTGAATATTATTTTGATTCCTTTTCCTAAGATACCAAAAGAAACCGAATTCATTTTGAAAGTGTTTCACACGAAACCCCTAGCGTATGAGTAAGTTTCCCTTCCCCATGAGTATTCCTAAGCTAAAACAAATGATAACTATATACGTTTGTCTGTGTAAGGACTCGACACCTTCTATAACGTCGCTAGTTACGTTCTCATGCTTTCAGCTAGTCTTTTGAATTAATTGTAATGACACTGCTGTGAGGGATTGTGGGGACCAATGTTGAGGGTCAGCAATGTGGAGAGTTTGGTGTTGTGCTTGGTGGTTTTGTCGAGTATCACCAGTGTTGTGAGGGGTTGTTTGTGTATTTGATGCTAATGGAGAATGAAAACGTCTTTCGGGGGCTGCGTGTAAAAATGATCAACAACATTCACGAACAATTAACAGAAGCTTTATTCACGGCACATAATATTTTCTGTATTGGTCTTTGGATGAGAAATAACAACGACATGTACACACGGGGAGAGACATATAACTGGGCCCTACAACAAACTAACTGGTCCGTATCACATTGTGAGCGGCCCAGCACAAGTGGAAAATAATCGCGCTATATTCGTGACGGTAACATTTGTGTCTTCTAGACTGCCATGAGAACGGATATATTAAAGCAGCTGCCTCAACCTTTTATAGCAAGAGGTAAGACGTGTGAATGAATCGTCCAGTCTCAACACTCTGTAAAGAGTTTCGATGCAAAAAGCGGCTTTATATAAGTCACAAAGAGAAGTTTCTAGATTGTTGAATTGCGCGACGGTTTGACGCTGATAGGTCAGTTAATTGGCCGATCACATGAAACGACTGTGGCTAAGCCATGATTTCTACCCGGCTTTCCAGCTATTCGGTTTGTTTCAAATCTGCTACAACATCATCAATTCGGCTTTGTTACTTGCAGTGGATCAAAAACCATGATAGTACATTCAGCTGGTCACCGAATGATTCTTTTATTTCTTTGATATTTCATAGGTCGAGTCTCTCTTTTCTCTTTTACTCTTTTACTTGTTTCAGTCATTTGACTGCGGCCATGCTGGAGCACCGCCTTTAATCGAGCAACTCGACCACGGAACTTATTCTATTGTAAGCCCAGTACTTATTCTATCGGTCTCTTTTACCGAACCGCTAAGTGACGGGGACACAAACACACCAGCATCGGTTGTCAAGCAATGCTATGGGGACAAACACAGACACACAAACACACACACGCATACATATATACATATATACATATATACGACGGGCTTCTTTCAGTTTCCGTCTACCAAATCCACTCACAAGGCTTTGGTCGGCCCGAGGCTATAGTAGAAGACACTTGCCCAAGGTGCCAGGCAGTGGGACTGAACCCGGAACCATGTGGTTGGTAGACAGGCTACTTACCACACAGCCACTCCTGCGCCTCACCAATCACAACTCATATCAACTTCTGTGCAAGATATTTGAATATAATCCTGGAGTCTCTCTTAGCTCGAACAAGTATAAATAAAGGAAGATTTTTACCTGTTCTTTCTTTTTCTTTTTTTTTTTGGAGAACCACACGCTGTCTTACTGAATCCATGCCTCTCGTTCTCTCAACCTTTCGTACTCCATTCCTTTTATATATATTTGTATTTACATATATATATAAATACACGCACAATAACGTAAAAGAAAACCTTTCCACATTGCTTCTTACAGATTCGTCATACTTTGTTTCCGTGTAAATGTATGCAACTATTTGCATAAGTGACCGTTTAACTCGGCCTTTTTTGAAAACAATTATGATTAACGGCATGGCGTTCTAGTCATGATCATCCTGTTTTTCTTCTCAGACGTAGTGAATCACCAAGGCCGGCTGAAGAAATTAGAAATTCAGGCAGCAGTCCAGTTATGGGTGCAGGCGTAACTATGTGGTAAGAAGCTTGCTTCTCAATCACATGGTTTAGGGTTCAGTTCCAGTGCCCGGCACCTTCGGCAAGCGTATTCTGCTAAAGCCTCGGGCCAACCAAAGCGTTGTGAGTGGACTTGGTAGACGGAAACTGGAAGAAGCCCGTCGTGTGTGTATCTGTCTGTTTATCTGTCTGTGTTTGTGTCTATGTTTATCCATCACCACCGCTTAACAATCGGTGCTGGTGTGTTTACGTTCCCGTAACTAAGCGGTTAAGCGGAAGAGACCGATAGAATAAATACCAGGCTTTAGAAAAAATTAGTACTAGGGTCGATACATTCGACCAAAAGTTCTTCAAGGCGACGCCACAGTCTAATGACTGAAACACAAGAAAGAAAAAGTGAAAAAGCCGAACTTATTTTAAAATGTTGCGTAGGTTTTATTATTATATGTGATCTCTTGACTGAACTTGACATCACAAAAGAATTATTTCCTAGAGAAACAAAGCTTCCGATAGAAGCAGTTAAATCTTTCAGTAATGATAAGTTACGCGATGTTATGCCAAATCTGTAGATTGCATTAGCAAGAATATTTACAAAACATATAATGGTGGTCACGGAGGAGAGAAGATATAATAAAGACATATTTACAGTCTCCCATGACAGATTAAATTCTCTGGCAATTTTGTGAACAGAAAATGAGTGTAAAAAAAACAGAAAATATAGATTTAGGAAGAGCTATGAAAACATTTGCAGATATAAACTCGAGGAAAAAATGTTTTAGTTAAGATTATGTGCTTCGCAGCATCTGATTCTTTTTTTTTCCTTTTTTGATTGCTTTTTTATGATCATATTCTTGAATCTCTTAGGAGAATATTAGTTACATCTACAAAGAGAGGCATCTTTCGGACTGCTCATCTTCATCTGCTCAGCGTTTATTTGTAACAAAAATGTATCAAGAATATTATCAGGAATTCTGTCTATTGGTAGACGGAAACTGAAAGAAGCCCGTCGTATATATGTATATGTATATGTATATACATACATACATATATATATATATATGTGTGTGTGTGTGTGTGTGTGTGTGTCTGTGTTTGTCCCTCCCAACATCGCTTGGCAACCGATGCTAGTGTGTTTACGTCCCCGTAACTTAGCGGTTCGGCAAAAAATACCGATAGAATGAGTACTCGGCTTACAAAGAATAAGTCCTCGGGTCGATTTCCTCGACTAAAGGCGGTGCTCCAGCATGGCCGCAGTCAAATGACTGAAACGAGTAAAAGAGTAAAAGAGGAATGTAGATACGGTCTGTTCCCTAATTACCTTAATGAAAAGATTTTAAACTTTGATGCTGTGTTTCAACTGTTCTTTAAGCAGGCATAATACAATAAGCATTAAGACGGCGAGCTGGCAGAATCGTTAGTGCGTCGGACAAAATGCTTAGCGACATTTCTTCCAGCTCATGTTCTGAGTTCAAATTCCGTTGAAGTCGGTTTTGTTTTTCATCCTTCCAGGGTTTTTTAAAATATGAACCAGTTGAACGCTGGCATCGATGCCAAACTTTGAAACCTTCCCCTTGTGAAAATGTTATACTTTTAGGGATACCGAAATCTTCCTTGGACTATCCCTGTTTACCATAGACCTATTTAAGGTGTTCTTTGTTAAGCTGGTAGGGCGCGGTGTAATGGACATTTTGCAGTGACCATACGCAGAACACCCTTGTCGCGTATTTACACAAATAGTACATTATAGTCTAGGAGGCGCAATAGCCCAGTGGTTAGGGCAGCGGACTCGCGGTCATAGGATCGCGGTTTCGATTCCCAGACTGGGCATTGTGGGTGTTTATTGAGCGAAAGCACCTAAAGCTTAACGAGGCTCCGGCAGGGGATGGTGGTGATCCCTGCTGTACTCTTTCACCACAACTTTCTCTCACTCTTCCTGTTTCTGTTGTACCTGTATTTCAAAGGGCCGGCCTTGTCACTCTCTGTGTCACGCTGAATATCCCCGAGAACTACGTTTTGAGGGTACATGTGTCTGTGGAGTGCTCAGCCACTTACACGTTAATTTCACGAGCAGGCTGTTCCGTTGATTCGGATCAACCGGAACCCTCGTCGTCGTAACCGACGGAGTGCTTCCATCCATCCACATTATAGTCTGCTTATCGTTATTTGTCAAGGCTCATTTATTTTACTGGTAGGAATAAAAGTAGCGGGCGTCATAGGGCAAGTAGTTATCAGTGAATGAATATGCAGTAGTATTTCCTATTTCTAACTTAAACCTCTGAGTAGGATTCTTTATATTTTCACAATAGTGCGCATACTGCATTTGCTGGCGTATAAGACGTTCTCTCGTTTAAGACGTCTCCCCTACTTTATAAGTATACTAGCAGTATCGCCCGGCGTTGCTCGGGTTTGTAAGGGAAATAACTATATAAGCATTTTTAGAGAGTTATAGCCAAAAAATAGCAAAAAAAATGCATCAAAAATGAAAAACAAATTTTTAAATCGTTGACTCATCGTAGACATTTTTAGAGAGTTACTTCCCTTATATAATAGCGAAAAATGCATTAAAATGGAAAAAAATGATGGTAATTTTTTTTTAAATCGTAGACTCATCGTAGACGCGCGCTAATACCCAGAAGGGCTCGATATGAATCACGACTATAAGATACCCGGTTTTGGTTAAACTGCACCACAAAATGTGGGAGTAGTTAGGAATCTAAATCGTAGGAGACAGACACACAATTTCACTTTTATATATAAAGATTTTGTAGAAAAAAATACAAATTTAACATGTTTCATCATACGCTCATACACTCGATATCCCACCCGTGATACAGTCGCATTAGATACATGACAATTTTTGTTACATTTAAGAATTTTTTAAAAAGTGCGTCATATGACGTCATACACAGTACATACATGCATAAGTAGACATATACAAACTTACACATATATAGAAACCAAACGCCAGAAATACACACTCGCACACATACACACAAAATCACACGCACATACATACGCGATATAATAACTAGAATAAAATCTGTGATTTAAACCAATGCTACATGTATAAATTAAATTAAGTTGAATACATCAGGTAGCTGTCAGAATCTGCTTCCATGACAATCTTTGCATCGATAGCAAAACAGAGTCATCATCTTGACAAGTGGGTTTGATCTTAATTGTCATTTGGTAATTATGACACATCTCCTGCAGATTGAAATAATTTTATTAAAAAAATTTATGCCATATATATATATATATATATATATATATAATATATATATATATATATATATATATATATATATTATCGCTATGGACTCCGTGTGGGCAGTCATCTAAAAGTTTTTGTTCATCATGATGCTGACATAAGTTCCTTGTCTTTCCTGATGAGAAGGCGGCATAATGCACCCCTTATTCCTTCGAAATTAGGAATATGCAGTCTTTGAAACATATGTCGAGAATAAAGGAATTTTGTAAAATCGTCGTTCAACTCCATTATTTCATTTATATATATATATATATATATATATATAGTTAATCCAAACAAGAAAACACAAAAAAAAAACCACAAAAAAAACACAACAACGCGAGGACGTGGAACAAATAAAGTATTATTGGACGCTCAGGAAAGAAGGGAAGAAGGAGGGTTAAACGTTTCGATCGGAGCTCTTCGTCGGAAACATAGGAGAAGGAAAGATCCAGAGAAGGGAAGACAGGGGAAAAAAATCGCCAACGGTAAACACGAGGTCACATATATATGTGTGTGTGTGGAGGCGCAATGGCCCAGTGGTTAAGGTAGCGGACTCACGATCAAAAGACCGGGTGTTGTGAGTGTTTATTGAGCGAAAACGCTTAAAGCTCCACGAGCTCCGGCAGGGAGTGGTGGTGATCCCTGCTGTACTCTTTCGCCACAGCTTTCTCTCATTCCTTCTTCTGGTGGCCTGCTCGCTTAGCCAGTGGGGTGGCGTCTTTGAAGGCTAAAACAATGTGAAGCGCATTGTGACCAGCGATGTGTAGCAACATCTGATAGCCTGGTTGATCAAAGATCACGGTGCTATATATATATATATATATATATATCCAATTCGAATTGGCTAGAATGTAATGATGCAAGTTGTCCATCTCTATGTTGTTTTCATTGTGTCTTTCGTGTTGTAGAGCATCCTGATGAAGGGAGAGTCTGTTTCCTTTAAAATATGAAATTTATGTCATATTATCTGACACGTCTCCGAAACGGTCCGTCGATGAAACTTTGGGATCCATTGAACATTATCTTCGTATATTAGTATGTCCTTTTAATATTTTATAATTTCAAACTTTCCATTGGCCTTCGTGATGTAACTTGTAAATTTTTATTCCTTTGTATCTTATCGTGTGAATTAATAATTCAATATGTCTTATATCTTATCGATGTTTTCTATTTTGCCTGCGTATTTATAAATATTTTTAAATACCTACGAGTTTTTAGATATTTTATATGCTTGTGTTGTAACTTGTAAATTATTATTCCCTTATATCATATCGTATGAATTTATAATTCACCATGTTTTATATCGTATGGACGTTTTTTATATCTATGTATCTATTTATGTGTTTATATATTTTAAAAATATTTTAAATATTTGCGTATTTTTAAATATTAAATATTTATTTGTTTATATGCTTGTATGTTTTTAATACTATATTATTTCGAACTTTATATTGATTTATTAATGTCGAAGAAAGTACTTCCTCTAGTTTGCTTCCATTCAAAATATAAATTGTAACTTAGCTCAATTTGAGCACTTCGATTCTAGCCTCTTCTATCTAAAAAAAAATAAAATAAAATAAAATTCCAGGTGAGTGATTTACAGGTACCAATGTCTTAATTTCTACACGAACACCTACAAGGCTTATTTATTTATATTTTCCTTTCCGCTGAACATTTTATTCGTGAACTGAACATTTTATTCGTGAACTGAACATTTTATTCGTGAACTGAACATTTTATTCATGAACTGAGCATTTTATTCGTGAACTGAACATTTTATTCGTGGACTGAACATTTTATTCATGAACTGAGCATTTTATTCGTGAACTGAACATTTTATTCGTGAACTGAATATTTTATTCATGAACTGAGCATTTTATTCGTGAACTGAACATTTTATTCGTGAACTGAGCATTTTATTCATGAACTGAACATTTTATTCGTGAACTGAACATTTTATTAATGAACTGAACATTTTATTCATGAACTGAGCATTTTATCCATGAACTGAACATTTTATTCGTGAACTGAACATTTTATTCGTGAACTGAACATTTTATTCGTGAACTGAACATTTTATTCGTGGACTGAACATTTTATTCGTGAACTGAACATTTTATTCGTGGACTGAACATTTTATTCGTGGACTGAACATTTTATTCATGAACTGAGCATTTTATTCATGAACTGAGCATTTTATTCATGAACTGAGCATTTTATTAATGAACTGAACATTTTATTCATGAACTGAGCATTTTATTAATGAACTGAACATTTTATTCATGAACTGAGCATTTTATCCATGAACTGAACATTTTATTCGTGAACTGAACATTTTATTCGTGAACTGAACATTTTATTCGTGAACTGAACATTTTATTCGTGGACTGAACATTTTATTCATGAACTGAGCATTTTATTCATGAACTGAGCATTTTATTCATGAACTGAGCATTTTATTCGTGAACTGAACATTTTATTCATGAACTGAGCATTTTATTCATGAACTGAGCATTTTATTCGTGAACTGAACATTTTATTCATGAACTGAACATTTTATTCGTGAACTGAACATTTTATTCATGAACTGAGCATTTTATCCATGAACTGAACATTTTATTCATGAACTGAGCATTTTATTCGTGAACTGAACATTTTATTCATGAACTGAACATTTTATTCGTGAACTGAACATTTATTCATAACCTGAATTTTGGTTTGCATGCCTTTTCAATTTTATTCATATTATGCACTTTCTTTTCTTTCAGTCGCATCGTCGCACGTTGCATTTTGTATGTACATATTTTTTCTCCGTCATTTTGAAAATGTATTGTTGCATATACACACGCATGCACCTTTCCTCGGCGCCTGGCCTTGCGCACGCTTCTACACACATGGTTCATACACACACACACATGTTAACTCTGTCACATTCATGCACCACACATGTCTTTCTCGCTTGTTTTCCATGCTCAATGCGCCCTTGTAGACACAACTCATCTCTATAAAACCCTAAGTCGGTCATGCATACATACATAGAGAAAATTGTCCCTTACAATGCGCCAGCATGCCACACTTGTTCCTGCACGATCGAGGCATATAATACCTCATGCACCGGCTGCCATATTCAACACTGCCTTAATCACTGACATATGCAATACTGTACACTGTATTCGTAATCAATGCACTAGCATTACTTCAGCCTTGCAAACCTCAGTCGCTCACCTGAGCTTATTTTACAGTCAATTTCGAAACATGCACCTGCACTCCCGTATACGTCCTCCCGCGCACACACGTGCTCCTGCCCAGGCACTAACTGCACACATTTTGGCACTCAAAGCGACACCGCTGTTCGAATAGAAAACTGTCCCGCATACACTTCAATGATCCTCTCTCCTGATATGCAAACTTTCTCCCCCACCATGCATTTCTTTCTCTCTTTCGATCGTTCGTTTCCTTTCCCGGAACCTCACTGGCAAGGGGAGTGATGTAGTGAATCTTGCAAGCATGAAGTGGATTCGATCCACCATAGTCAAATTTAAATTAACACTTCAACAGAACTTTTCTCATGGCGGAACAATGGTTTTTCTCTGACAGCAGTTTTACATTTGCCAGATTGCTTTAGGTAGGCCGAAATAATGTCTTCACCACTTGACCCTGATAACCTTTTCTACTTCACCAAAAGCTAGAATAGAGATATCACAGTACCACCAACGAAACCTTTTGTTCTCAACGATATGTCTATCCTTCTGGATAGTTATAAAAGCAAGAACGTGGCGGCTGACGAAATACCTATTTCTTTACTATCCACAAGGGGCTAAATACAGAGGGGACAAACGGATTAAGTCAATTAGATCGACCCCAGTGCATAACTGGTACTTAATTTATCGACCCCGAAAGGATGAAAGGCAAAGTCGACCTCGGTGGAATTTGAACTCACAACGTAACGGCAGACGAAATACGCTAAGCATTTCGCCCAGCGTGCTACCGTTTGTGCCAGCTCGCCGCCTTTCTTCTGCTAAATATCAATAAAAAATATATAGACATTCTCGTGTTTTGAGTTGTATTTTAATTGTTTGCATCGCCAAACCTGTACAAACACACGCGTACACATATATACATGTGTGTGTGTGTGTGTGTGTGTGTGTGTGTGCGTGTGTGTGCGTGTGTGTGTGCGTGTGTGTGTGTGTGTGGTGTGTGTGTGTGTGTGTGCGCGCGCGCGTGTGATGCGTTCTGACCCACTGCATGGCATCTTGGACCAGTGTCTTCTACTATC
>NC_042998.1:182848836-182958836 GCF_006345805.1 Octopus sinensis
TTCCCGTTTCTCACCACACGAAATACAAACCTTCACGGAGGGGATATGTACACCAATATTTTGATATAAACAATATAACTTAATTCAATTACAATAATATCACCATGCAAACATGAACAAAAACACCACGATAAAACATTTCTTTCTGACTGTTTCGTTCACCAGATAATTGATAAACAAAATAAACGCGTTTCTATTCCATTGCTGGGATGCGAAGAAAAGGTGACATTTCATACATACAGAAAAAAGTGAAGATTAAAAGAAAAATATTATTTTGTTTTTATTCAAGTGTTTTTAAGAAAAGAACAATTTGAAATAAGGACATCCTAATTTCAAATCTCTGCGTGTAAATATATATACATATATATATATGTTGTGAAGGAAAACCAAGCAGCAAGTCCCTCGTTCACCCCAGATACTGCTCTTTTGTATAATATGTCGCTCACTAATTGTTCCGACCTTGGTGATTCAAAAACCAACACCTCCGCCTCTTATGATTACAAATGCGAAGATCGACAATGGAATGTATTTCTTATGTCCAGTTTGATTACCTTCTCATCGGGGTTAGTTGTTATTATTATATGTCGGATAGTTAATTTACTGTGTTGTCGTCACAGAAACAATCCAAATGTCGCGGCGAACAGTAAATCTCTGGCAGCAGCTGGCCAAGGGGCCGCTGCTACTGGACAGAAACCTTTTCTCAGGACATCGGACCCTGAAATCGGGTGGATGACTGAAGCTAAAGATTGGGCGGGTGAATTAATATCCGGACAAACTACAACAGGACGAATCCTGGTAAGTAATTTCCTATTTCAATGTTCATTTATAATCATATTTATCAAAATGCCTACAGAATGCAAATTGATTTTTAAAAAAAGAGGTAAACAATTTTAGTTCAAAGTTTATTTCAGATATTTGAGTAAATATATTAAATGTACAACAAACATGACCTGAGCCGTTGACCAATATATATATATGACAATAAACAATGCAGTTTCCTCATCTTGAACTGGACTTACAATATTAATCTTCTCCTATAGAACTTGTATATAAAATTTTTATATTCGCCTATTCATTTTGTAATGTGTGAGACCAAAACTTTATAATTTATTTCATAAACAAAATGTCTATCAAAGAATATATTGTGATCCATTTGAAGGGAAAACTAATTTTAATATATTCGAACATCTCACTCTATGAAATAAGGAAATCGATTAAAACTGTCAAAATAGTTGCATGTGGAACAAAACATAAACAGTGCATTATGTAACTGCCACTACATCTATATATATATAATATTTAAAACACATCTTGTCAGATACTTGAATTATTAAATGTACAGTATTCGAGCCTAAGTATTTAGTGTTGCATTTGCATATGTCATAAGAAGAGAGGGTCTGTACAGCAAGACGAACCCAAACACCAGAGTAATTATTGTTCGTTTAATAGTAATGAAGATTGCGATTTTTAGTCAATGCGAAACGGGAAATTATGACTTTCGTGTTTTTATTAAAAGATATGTATTGGATAAAGAGGTCTTAATTGTTGTTATAAGTAAACTAATTTGGAAATGTTTTCCTTTCAAAACCGGTAAGCTCCCGGTGAATTAGATCTGCAACCCGGTTTTGATTCTTGGCCATTCCTTTTACAAAAGTAATCCTCTTAAAAAGAAAATGAAAGTACCAAATCCCATTTCACCTTTGTGTGTGGGGTCTTGTGCATATGTGAAAAAGTACACTTATAGGAAACCTTCTAACTTACAATGGTAAAGATAACGAACCCTGTCTCTACCATTAGAAGCATTAATAGAAGGTGATCGTAATTTACGACATCGTAAAACGGCATGTCATCAATACCCATCACTTGCATAGACTCTTGTTTTTTTTTGTTTTTGGTGAGAGGTACGTTAGAAGGGTTTGTGATTTTTTTTTCAAGTTTTTATGTTAGCTGTTAGCTATGCAAAATGCTGTTTTAGTAATAGGACTGTAGGTTCAGTTTTAAATATGGTACTGGTATTTATTTTATAGATCTGCAAGGGTCAAACGACAAAGTTAAATCTAGTGGAACTGGAACTTAGATCCATTATGATCAACACTGCAAAGTGTGGAACCGTCTTTCTTTTATCTAACGATTCTACCTGGTTTTGTATTAATTCGTATATTTTTGTAAAATGAAAGTATTCTGGCATGTTTGTGCCACTATAATGAAAGAACGAAGCTTGTAATAGATTATCATATATAAATATGAACACTTCAAGCTAATGAAAGCCTCCACATGGCCCTTCGACTGCTAGAAACAACAACCAGTTCTCCCACTCTAACATATACAATGTCTGAAAAAAGAACAGACGGACACGGATGGAATGTCTTTTTGATATTAGGTCTACTTGGTTAGGACAGCATAGAGCTAAGTTAAAGAATGGACAATTTTCCCCTCTAGTTGATAAGTTTTAGTAGTTCTTATCACCGCATCTGCAAATTTAATTAAAGAGCGACTAATTTCCTTTTCAATGTATAGAATTCAAGTAAATGAAGTGTCACGTTCCTTGGTTTTGCATTTATATGCAACTGTAAACATTGCACGAAGTTGTTAGAGAAAGCACTTCTAATTGCTTACACTTACAGTATAATAAATCTATGTGTTAAGTCATCATAGCTTCAGAAACACCTTTAAAAGCCCAGACACTCTTTAATGCAATCTTAAATAAGTTTCAGCTTAAGGTAAATGTATATTAATCTGTACTAAACATATTGCTTCAGATTTAATGGTAAGTTAATGGAAAGGCAGTGACATTTAGACCTTTTATTAATGTGTATATGAATGTTTTCTTCTGGGAATCAAAATCAGGTCATGGTTTGCTTATAATTAATACAACCATAATGAAATCTGAAGCACAATGAGTGAGGTTAAGCTGTCGAACTGCTGACCACATGATCAGGAGTTCTAACCTTTACAAGAGCCATCGTGTTGTTCTTCTGGGTAGGGTACATAACTCTATTTGTTCTCGCGAATGAACTGCTAAGATTTTAATGTAAATAACATTAGATATTATATGAACCAACTATCAGAAGGAAAACAGGAACAGATCCACTTACAGGACTCAAACCATGTAGCTATCGCTTAGTGGAAATGAGCTATATTATTAATTATACTACAGAATGACTGCCAATCCACTTCTCCAGGAAGTGGTTGACCAATTTACTTGGGAAAATAAAACTGCACATTTAAAATAACTGAGGAAAAAAATATCTAATTTGTAAAAGAGTTTAAGCAGGTGCCAGTATCAAACAGAATAAATAAAACTGTTATTCTAAAATTCTATCCTTAATTATCAATGTTGTCATCATTTTCTCTTTCAATATCCATAATTAATACTTCCAGTTGCTCAGCATGTTTAGCTACATATTGCTGAGCAAGGCGACTATTCCAAATAAACTGGTTCATGACTTTACTCTTTTACTTGTTTCAGTCATTTGACTGCGGCCATGCTGAAGCACCGCCTTTAATCGAGCAAATCGACCCCAGGACTTATTCTTTGTAAGCCTAGTACTTATTATATCGGTATCTTTTGCCGAACCACTAAGTTACGGGGACATAAGCACACCAGCATTGGTTGTCAAGTGATGTTGGGGGAACAAATGCTGACACACAAACATATACACACACACATACATACATACATATATATATACACATATAGGCTTCTTTCAGTTTCCATCTCCCAAATCCACTCACAAGGCTTTGGTTGGCCCAAGGCTATAGTGGAAGACACTTGCCCAAGGTGTCACGCAGTTGTACTGAACCCAGAACCATGTGGTTGATAAGCAAGCTACTTACCAGACAGCCACTCCTGAAGTTAATTCTCTGTTCAAGTCACTTCCATCGATACTGGCATGAACATCACCTACTCAATCTTTTCCGCTACAAAAACATAGCTTTTTGGGCAGGCCATTTAATACCTTCGTTATCAGTGAAGAATAAGTACCCGAATCAGTAGCATTTTGTATGAAAGATTGGTATCCTATTCCTGAAATGCTTCCCTCATTTACTTAACACTTTGAGATATTCAAAATATCTACATGCTTGACTGTTACATATTTGTTACCATAGTAACTAGTTTAAAATGGAAATACATGTGGCAATCAAGAGCACCCAGATGATGTATAACTAAATACTTTACCCTTTTTGTTACCATATTCTTGTTGACAGACACTTTTTTTTATTTCAATTAATTTTGAAATTTATGAAGAATTTAGTGAAATAACATTTTTATTATTAATCTGGTATTTGGAACATATATTGGTTTCAATCTTTGGCACAAGGCCAGCAAGTTCATGGAAGGGGTTATAATGATTACATTGACCTGTGTTCTACTGATACTTATTTTATTGATCCTGAAAGGATAAAAGGCAAAGTTAAGCTCGGCAGAATTTGAACTCAGAATGTAGAGATGTACAAAATGCCATGAAGCATTTTGCCTGGCAGGCTAATGATTCAGCCAGCTCACTACCTTATTTGGAACATATATTAACAGAAAAGTTTGATGGAAGGTTTTAATTTAGATCACTTTAAAATAGGAAGTTTGTATTATGGGACCTGGACTAGTCTCAGGCAAGTTGATACCAAGAGTTAAAGTGCTTTTTTTTATTAATACCATCATCATCATAATCATCATCATACGTCCGCTTTCCATGCTAGCATGAGTTGGACGATTTGACTGAGTTCTGGCGAACCAGATGGCTGCACCAGGCTCCAATCTGATCTGGCAGAGTTTCTACAGCTGGAAGCCCTTCCTAACGCCAACCAATCTGAGAGTGTAGTGGGTACTTTTACGTGCCACTGGCACGAGGTCAGTCAGGCAGTACTCGCAGCGGCCACACTCAAATGGTGCCTTTTATGTGCCACCTGCACAGGAGTCAGTCCAGTGGCATTGGCAATGACCTCGCTCGAATGTTTTTTTCACGTGCTACCAGCACAAGTGCCAGTATGGCAAAGCAGGTAACGATCACACTCGAATGATGCTTTTTACATGCCACCGGCACGGAGGCCAGCTTGTTGCTCTGACCCCGATCTCACTCGTGTGGTACTCTTAGTGCTCCACTAGCACGGATGCCAGTCATCGAATTTGATTTTGAATGTAGAAAAACTGAACTCATTTTTAGGAAACTAAGGCTAATCTCAACTATGTGTGACTGGTGTTGATTGATGTATTTAACAAATCAACCTAAGTGCCAAATTAAATGAAATCACAGAGGAGTATCTATAGCAATGATATAGCCCTCAAATCATGCCATACCATCTTAAATAAAGAGAGAACATGTCAGATAATGTAAAACTACATACTCTTAAAAAAATAGGACAGACATTGTCTGGGATAGTTTTAATCATATAACACTTTGATGAAGATTAACCTAGAATTAAAACGTTTGCATGTAATTAAATTACACTCCTTTTAGGTAGAATCATTGTGGTATTTGTTCTATATTTTTTATATTTGAACTCAAATCCCACCAAGGTCAAGTTTGCTTTCCATCTCTCTGGAGTTGATAAAATAAAGTACTACTATTAGTCAAAAATTGCATCAGTTTTATTAGCCCTTTTGTTACCAACCTGGCTAAAACCACTTCTAGCTCTGTAGTGCAAATGTCTTGTTTTCATAAGTTCTGAGTTAAAATCTTCCACCAAACCTTAGTCACAATTTTTGTCTCTAACATTAGCTTAATGATAATTAAGTTATTTAATTAAATTCTTTGTTATATTTTAAATAATTGAAAGAAATACAGAACATATTAAAATAAATACAGTAACAAAAGGGTTAAACGTCTTTCCTCAAAATGTGAGATTTTGTGCTTGAGGAAGGAATTAAAATTCCCATATTCCTTCCAGTTCTCATAGACTAGGTGATCGTTCTTTTAATGCTTTATTCACTCTAGTTTTTTTAGAGCCTGTCTGGCTAAGACCATGCTGGAGTACCATCTATTTAGAACGTCATGTTTTACTATAGTTAATGATATTTGGTCTGAAGTCTTTAAGAAATATAGCTGAAGTGGAAAAGTTGGACAAGTGCCTGAAACTCTCCTATTACAAGGATTTAGCAAGGATACAAATAACTTCAGTTGCAACTATCAAACTCAACAATTCCTAGGGAATATGTCTTTGTGTAGTGGTTCAAACTGCTAGAAATAATAGGCAAATCTCCCTCCAATCATATCCTATCTGCTTTTAAAAATGCAACAAAATATAGTCCTGAAAGAAAACTGGATGATCACAATTTGAACACTTTGATCATAGGTTTGCTCAATTAGAGCTGGTCTGAGGCTAAACAACAACTCACTGAAATCTGTCATGAGCCATAGATCTCATTAGGCCAAAGCTTAACCTGGTTTCCATGGTGTATTACAACACTCCCTACCCAACTGATTGGGACATTGGTCAGGTGCAGGGTTAACTTCCCAGCTATTGCTGGTACTCACTGCTAAGTGGACTGGAGCAACTTGTGTTTTGCTGAAGAACACAATATACTGCTTGGTCTGGGAACTGAAACCATGATTATAGGATCAGGAGTGCAATACTCTAACTACTAGTGTCTTTACAACACCAACAACTAATAATAATAATAATAATCCTTTCTACTATAGGCACAAGGAGGAGACTAGTCAATTACATCAACCCCAGTGCTTGATTGGTATTTATTTTATCGATCCCAAAAGGATGAAAGGCAAAGTTGACCACAGTGGAATTTGAACTCTGAATATAAAGATGGATGAAATGTCGGAAAGCATTTTACCAAACATGCTTAAAATTATTATATAAGCTTGCCCCCTTATATAATAATAGAAATAATAATAATAATAATAATAATAATCATCGTTTAACGTCTGTTTTCCATGCTAGCTTGGGTTGGACAGTTCAACTGGGGTCTGGGGAGCTAGTAGGCTGTGCCAGGCCCAGTCTGATCTGGCAGTGTTTCTACAGTTGGATGCTCTTCCTAACACCAACCACTCCGTGAATGTAGTGGGTGCTTTTTATGTGCCACCTGCACAGGTGCCAGACGGAGCTGGCAAACGGCCACGGACGGATGGTGCTTTTTACGTGCCACCGGCACGGAGGCCAGTCGGGGCGGCGCTGGCAACGGCCACGTTCAGATGGTTCTCTTATGTGCCACCGGCACTGGTATCACAGCTACAATTGATGTTGATCGATTTCGATTTTGATTTTAATAATAATAATAATAATAATAATAATAGCTTCAAATTTTGGCACAAGGCCCGCAATTTGGGGAAATGGGCTAAGTTGGTTACCTCGACCGTAGTGCTCAACTAGTACTTATTTTATCAACCCCAAAAAGATAAAAGGCAATGTCAACCTTGGTGGGGGCTTTTACCTTTATTTTGGTGTGTTGTAGCTTGCTGTACACATCCTACCATTTTATAAACATTCTCTAACCTTTTCTGGATTATTTCCTTGTTAAGTTGCAATGTTTATTATTTTGATATTAAAACTCTTCAAATAACTTTAATTTAAAAATTTAAGGAAGAGAATTACAGTAGACAGAACTTAGCATAGATCTTTGAATAAGTTATTTTTCAACTAAATATCCATTGTGATGGCACATAGCCTAACTATTAGAGTGTTGTGCTCACAAATATAAAATCAAAGGGTTAATTCATCCACCAAGAAGGACTGGATGGTTATGATTGAAATACCTTTCATCAGGGCACCAATTTGTAGTAGAGGAGTCGAGAAGAATGGAATTCCTGGTATATTCTTTATGTTTTGTGTTACATGGACAGTTACAGTAGTATAACAATTTTTTTATGAAAAGAGGTTGCTGACATCTTATTCAAACATCCCATACTTCTAGAGAAAGAGACACTGTGCATGGTTTCCAAGGAACCTTTCTCACAGCACAATGTAATTAACAGAGAGAGAGAGAGAAATGAGGGAGGTGGGGAGACTATTTATTGAACCTGGAAGGTAAAGTTTGCCTTTGTAGGACTGCAGGAAGCTAGAATAACACAAGATTCTCTAACAGATGCTCTAACAGCTCTGCCAAGTCACCACTGTTTGATATATTACTGGTATTTAGAAGGTTAAAAAAAGAAAGTAAATACCATATGGTATTATTCTGGTACTCCCTGCCATTTCTCCCACATACTTGTAAGGGAAGGGTAGAGTGAATCGATTTATTAGATTTTTGTTAGAGTAAGGTTTAGAAGACTTGGTTGCTATTTCTAGCAAATTAACCAATGATATAGATACTCACTTGTTGGCTTTTGGTATGTATTTTACTAAACATGGAGGTATGAAAGATAAGTTAACTGTAGAATTAGTTCAATATTCTGCCATTTCTTCTATCTAGCCTAATAATTCTTTCTAACACAGGTGCAAGGCCAGAAATTTGTTGGGTGGGGTGGGGTGAGAAGTGTTTAGCTGATTACATCAACCCCAAAACATACTTGACTAATATTTTATTTTACTGATTCCGGAAGAATAAAAGGCTTGGCAACATTTAAACTCAGAATGTAAAATGCCAGACCAAATACTGCTAAGCATTCTTTCCATTGCTCTAATGATTCTGTCAATCCACCACCCTTCACCTAACCTTATATTATGGTTGGTTAGTTTATTTAAAACCATGATAAATATGGTTGGTCAATAGCTAAACATTAATAATGCATAGTCATAAAATTCTTAGATAAAAGGTTATAATAATTTACTAACAAGATGATACTGAAGCTGATTAAATTTACCCTGCTCTCTTACTTCAGCTTTTCAAAACCAATGTGTGAGTTTTTATGTGGTCAATCCACCCAATAGATTAGCAATTGAATCTTCTTCCTAGTCTCTCATTTTAAAATAGATAGATAAAAAGGTCAGATTGGATAATGTAACCATAGATATACAAAAAAAATGGGATGATTGGGCTGACTTGCAGCTAAACACTAACAACTAAACTCCATTCTAGTCACTGTATTACTGTATCAATCAGACTATCAGATGTTTTTATACACCCTTGGTCATGATATGCTTCCAGTTTTTCTTGATTGCACCATTTTTGTCAATCTTGGCTGTAAATGTATAACTAAATCATCTTCCTATCATCATATTGGCCTTCTGAGTGGTCCTTTCTGATCTCTTGGGTACCACTCGACAACTGCACAGATTCACATGTTGACCATGAATCTTGTGACATGTCTGGTTTGGCAGAACTTGTGCTTTTGTTATTCTGAAATCGCATCATCCACTCTATGCCATTCTCAAATTATCTCATTTTTGGATATTCTTTTGGATATACAGCTGTATTTTTTTTTTTATATAAAAGATTTTTCGATATACAGCTTAGAGCTTTATAGAATGAGTAAAAGAATACAATTTGCCTCTGTGCATCACTTTTGTTATTTTAGCAAGAAGCTTTAAATTAGACAGTGCAAAAAGTATCTTCAACATTTTACCACCTTTCTTAGAAATTAATGTAAAATCACCAATTCCATTCAGCCATTCTTTGATCTACTACTGGATGACAACTCAGCATATCATTATTAGTTTGTTGTAGGACTATCAGTCCATGTTGGTCAATTGCAGGTTCCATGAGTGAGTGATTACCTTAGATATAATATTTAGCCAGGTTAAAGTATAGCTGTCTCTTGCAAGTAAGTATGACTTGGTAACATGTGCCATCATCATCATCATCATCAAAGTCCGCTTTCCATGCTAGCATGGGTTGGATGGTTCAACTGGGGTCTGGGAAGCGAGGAGGCTGCACCAGGCTCCAATCTGATTTGGCAGTGTTTCTACAGCTGGATGCCCTTCCTAATGCCAACCACTCCGTGAGTGTAGTGGGTGCTTTTTACGTGCCACTGGCACAGGTGCCAGGGGAGGCTGGCAACGGCCACGATCGGTTGGTGCTTTTTTACGTGCCACCAGCACAGAGGCCAGTCGAGGCGGTACTGGCAACGCCCATGTTTAGATGGATCTTTTTACGTGCCACTGGCACAGGTACCAGGGGAGGCTGGCAACGATCACGATCGGTTGGTGCTTTTTAGGTGCCACCGGCACAGGTATCACAACTACAATTTCCATTTGATTTTTATTTTCATGTTGATGTACTTAACTCAGTAGGTCTCCTCAAGCACAGCAGGTCGCCCTACGATCCAAGGTAAGCACAGCAGGCTGTCCTGTGATCCAGGGTACTTTGGATGGGCTGGGGCTTCTATGTGAAGCTGTTGCAGGAAACAGCCATGAACTCACGTTATTTGCTAGTGCAGGAAAATAATGAAGAATTTAGCAAAATAATTAATGTAGGCACAGGCATGGCTGTGTGGTATGAAGCTTGCTTCCAAACCACATGGTTTCAGATTTAGTGCCATTGCATGGCACCTTGAGCAAGTGTCTTCTACTATTGCCTTGGGCTGACCAAAGCCTTGAGAGTGAATTTGGAAGATGGAAACTGAAAGAAGCCCATCATATATATATATATATGTGTGTGTGTCTTTGTCTCCCGATCACTGCTTGACAACCTCTGTTGGTTGTTTGTGTCCCTGTAACATGATAGTTCAGCAAAATAGCCTAATAGAGTAAGTGTCAAGCTTAAAACATAAGTACCAAGGTCAATTAATTCGACTAAAATATTCAAAGTGATACCCCAGCATGGCCGCAGTCTAATGACTGAAATCAGTAAAAAAAAAAAAATAAAAGAATAACAGAATGTTAAGCTGAAGTTTGAAACATAAATTAGCACAAAATTTAGATGGAAGGTTTTTAACTGTAGATGACTCTATAATAGGAAATTTGTATCATAAATCCAGTATCAGCCACCAACAAATTGATATGGAAAGGGTTAAAATCCTTCAAAGTAATTGATTAGAAGACCGAGGCTGGTGTTTGAGCAAAGGGTCTAAGAGGCAGTATCAAGTAGAATGACAGGATAAGTAGTGTCAGATACATCACTTGGGTTTATGTAGGACTTGCTTAAAATCCGCCCTCTGTGCGGACTTATAGGCTAGCTCATGCAATTCGAAACTAAAGAGAGCAATAATAGTTAAGCATTTATTGGTACCCTACCAATGTGGTATTGCCTTACCTATATAGTATTACTTTAAACTCAGTTTAGATTTTTTAAAAACTTGTAAGTTCACATTTTTGGAGTTCTTTTAAAATTTGAATTTTCAACAGTTTGCATATAACAAATCCTCATCCCAACCTGATCCTAATGCTAGATGTTCAAGAACCAAGAACCAAATTAAGGGCAGATTTTCAATCCCAGGATCATCTTGATTCCAAAAAGGTATATGTCTATGTAGAGCAAATGTAAACCGAGATACAGGGGTCTTGGACAGACAGACAGACAGACAGACAAACAGAATTTCATGTTTATTATTATATATTTCTTTACTGCCCAGAAGGGGCTAAACATAGAGGGGACAAACAAGGACAGACGAAGGAATTGAGTCGATTATATCGACCCCAGTGCGAAACTGGTACTTTATTTATCAACTCCGAAAGGATGAAAGGCAGAGTTGACCTCGGCGGAATTTGAACTCAGAACATAACGACAGACGAAATACCGCTAAGCATTTCGCCCGGCGCGCTAACGTGTCTGCCAGCTCGCCGCCTTGGATCCATGTTTATTATTATAGAAGGTAGAACAGAGTTGAGTAATTCATAGGTTGAAAGACAATATTACTCACTAAGAGCACAGGTTTGTACCCACTTCTAAAGTGCTGGTGAGTGAAATCTGGCTTATCAGGTGGATAACAATTTTAAATGCTGTCCTGAATGCGTGTGTGTTAGGATAAACTTGTGTTAAGAATTGTTGAATAGCTCCAGTTACCTATTTTGTTTGATCAAATACTTAGGAACAACTGAAAAGCTCACCACCATAAATATGCTGATATACTCTCTTTACTCTTTTACTTGTTTCAGTCATTTGACTGTGGCCATGCTGGAGCACCACCTTTAGTCGAGCAAATCGACCCCAAGACTTATTCTTTGTAAGCCCAGTACTTATTCTCTCGGTCTCCTTTGCCGAACTGCTAAGTTACGGTGACGTAAACACACCAGCATCGGTTGTCAAGCGACGTTGGGGGGGGAGGACAAACACAGACACACAAACATATACACACACATACATACAACAGGCTTCTTTCAGTTATCGTCTACTAAATCCGCCCACAAGGCTTTGGTTGATCCGAGGCTATAGTAGAAGACACTTGCCCAAGGTGCCATGCAGTGGGACTGAACCCGGAACCATGTGGTTAGTAAACAAACTACTTACCAGACAGCCACTCTTGCGCCTATATAAGTTGTAATGTTTTTAATTTTTTGACTGGCTTTGACAGAGATGGAAAGAGACAGCTTTAGAGCTTTTTAGGTCCCCCCATGGTTTGAAGAAAGAAGGAGGAGGAAATTATCCCCAAACTAAAGATCTGGCCTGCATGTTTTACATGTAGTAGCTTCAGCTAAAGGCACTTGGGTTGAACTTTGCTGTTATATCTGAGACTATGCACATTTTGTTTATGTTATCCTTATTACAGGGCTTCTGAGACTGGTGAGGGGAAAATGACACAAATCTTGAATCTTAGATTTGTCTTCGGAGTAAACACTTCCATTACAAGGATTAACTTCGAAAGAGTGCCTATTCTGCTATGAGAACCAAGTGTGGTCTTAAATCAAGTGAAAGATTAAATTCCCTGACCCAACAATATGTGCCATCTATCCAGTAGGCTTCTGTACTGTTTCTGTATGTATTGAATTTCATTCACAGAGCTCAAAGCTTAGGTTCACCCAAGATTATGGTAGAAGACATCCGAGGTACAGTACAGTAAGATAAACCTAAAGCCATGCAATTTCAAAATAAAGTTCTTAATGTATGGACATGTCTGTGCCCTATTTTACTGGGAGTTGAGATTCATTTGATTGATAGATTCCTTTATTTGGTAATAGTTAGGCATCATAGTTAAGATTACTCCTTAAAGTAATAATGGGAGAATTGTTTCCTATTGGTAAATAGATCACAGGGAAGTGATTGGAGGAAATCAACTGCCATAAACCAGTTTAATGCGCAATTTGAGTAAAGCTGAGTGTAAATGATTTTAAAAATAACTACTGTTTTGAACTCATCTTCATCTATTTTTATTGAATATTCCTCTGTCCGCACCCACTTCTGCTCACCTTTTACCTTGAGGTGCCACCTGGACACCTCAGTACCACCATTTATCTCTTATCAACTACTGTTGATATATTCTCTCTCTTTCCTCTAAATATGAGTAGTCATATAGCTCCTCTTCAAGAAACAGCTCTGCTCTATCTCCTTCTCTCATACCTTAGCTTTCATCCACCATCATAAAGTCCTACCGACCCCTGAGATTCCAGTCTTGTGAACTGCATGGTGACCTCACTAATGCTAGTGACATGAAAGAAAAACACCCAATACATATTGTAAAGTGGTTGGTGTTAGGAAGGGCATTCAGTTCTAAAAATCATGACAAAGCAGACACTGGATCTTGATGCAGTCCTTGGATCCATTAGATCCTATCAAACCATCCAGCCTATGCCAGCATGGAACATGGACATCAAATGATGATTGTAATTCATTTTCATCAATTTTTATTCAATAAATTCTTTAATCCTATTTGCAATCCTTGCTGTAACATACCACCCATTAAACCCTATTGTTACCACCTCAACTATTATTTGTCAACTCATCTACTTTGGCTTCTGGTTCCAACTACTTCTAACCCAGCTATGATTTTCCATCCCAGTTACTATCTGCTATTTATCAACTTTCGGAAACATTTTTTTCACACTAAGAGTTGCTGAAGCATGGAACAAACTGCTGGCATCAGTTGTTCGTTGTCAGAGCACTGCATTCTTCAAAACCTCCATGCTTCCTGAGATTCACCAACACTACACCTGATTTTTTTCCCTCCATACACACGCACGCATGCATCTAACTCATACACTGTTCACCTTCCAGACATTTGTACATTACTGCATATGCTTTATATGCACTTTTGACAAGTTGTAGTGCACCTGAGCACTGTATACAATAATTTCCCTATCATCATCATCATCATCATCATCATCATTATTATTATTATTTTTATTATTATTATAAAGATGACATGGTCATGGTTTGAATACTTTTTGAATATAAGTTTGCTCAATTAGGGCTAACCAGAGACTAAACAACAACAATATACTACTACTACTAAAACTACTAATATTGTTACAGCCACCATAATAGCCAAATCCATTACAACTATTACTCTTTTATACTATTATTATGACCATCACTACTGCCACAGCTACCATCTTCATCATTTTTATTACTGCTAATTTTATTGCCACAACCAACACTACTACTACTACCACCACCACTACTATTTTTGCTATTACTTCAGCTACTCCAACCCCAACACCTAATACCACTGTTTCTACAATAAAGGTTAATACTTTCTGCTCAATCCTAGTAGAATAAACAGAGATATCTATATATTAATGAAAATCTCACATCCAGAGAGATATAGCAAGTAATTTTAATATAGTTGAATGGCTTTTCATCCTTAAAGCAAATACTGTTTTCATTAAAAATAACCTCTTTTAATGTATCTTCTTTATTGTAACCTGTTGTAATGTCCATCTGACACAACGCATCACTTTATATGAATGATATATTTACTAACATATCCGAAGACCCGGCAAGACTAGTCAGGCCATAACCCGTGGCCCCTACCTGGGACGTAGTCAGTCCACCTGTGCATACCTTCCTTCTTGTGACACTTGTGAAGACCTGTTGAGGCAAGTGAAAATCAAATCAAATCAAAACAAACCAAAATAGATGAACATCAATGGAATTTGTATCTTTGTGGTACCAGTGCCGGTGGCACACAAGAAAATCATCCGAAAGTGGCCGTAGCCAGTACCGCATAGACTGGCCTCCGTGCTTTGGGGACGTAACAAACACCATCCGATTGTGGCCGTCCGCCAGCCTCATCTGGCACCTGTGTCGGTGGTGGCACATAAAAACACCATCCGAGCGTGGCCGTCTGCCAGCCTCGTCTGGCACCTGTGTCGGTGGCACATAAAAACACCATCCGAGCGTGGCCGTTCGCCAGCCTCGTCTGGCACCTGTGTCGGTGGCACATAAAATCACCCACTACACTCTCGGAGTGGTTGGCGTTAGGAAGAGCATCCAGCTGTAGAAACACTGCCAGATCTGACTGGCCTGGTGCAGCCTTCGGGCTCCCCAGACCCCAGTTGAACCGTCCAACCCATGCTAGCATGGAAAACGGACGCTAAATGATGATGATGATGATGATGATGATACGCTTGCATTAAATTCAATTAATTATTTATGATTAGATTACCATAGAGATAAAGACAAAATTTACAAAAAGGTATTGTTTTCTTGTAAAAGGAAATGATTATGGGTATTAGAATTAATCTGGGTGGTAAATTTAATCCATTGTTGGTTTAACACAACAATGTGGTTTTGGGTACCTTCAGTTAAGTTCACTCTGTTGCAAGCTTTCAGGAACCAATTCTCCCTTCCTCCTACTAGTCTTGGAGGCCCTGAAAAGAAAAAGAGTTATGATCACTGCCCTTTTCTCCAAGGCCAAATAGTAAAAAACAAAATTTACTATTATTTTTTATGACTAGATTTTGCACCACCTAGAAATAAACCAAAATTTGAGGCTCTTAAATCATTCCAGGGTTCTGATAAGAATAATAGTTTGAACAACAAACAGTGGCTCAGATCAGATTCCTGGAAGTAAACAGTGTAAAGATTGTTTCATACTTAGCTCTGTAGTTGTACAGAAAATACCTCCTAATAGTTATCTCAAAAATTATTCTGTAATAGGCACTTCGTGATTTACTTTCACTTAACATTACTAAACTGCTGATTATACAAACTCAAAGAAACAAACTCACAATAAGACTAAAATGACCAAAGTTAAATTTTTAAACTTATTATTCTTTTGGATAACAATTCCATGTTTACCATGCATGTTCCAAATAACCTAGATTGCATTACAAATTTACAAATACTAGATTTCATTTCCATATTAGAAAATACTTCAGTCCTGAACAGCTGTCCACGTCATGAAAAATACAACTATACTGTATTGTGGATTTAATCAAACAGCTGGTATGGGACACCCCATTGCATGCTTATATTCTAAACTGCATCTAAAAATAGGTCATTTGCTTGACAGACAATTCTTTATTTGTAAACATTGTGCTGTTAGCTAGTATGTCACCAGGAGAGTCATGAAATCACATGTTGCTTATTCTAGGTTGTAACTGCCATCTCTTTTTACACCTCTTAGGTGAGATACAGTTCTTCAACTATAATAATAATAATAATAATATAATAATAATAATAATGAAATTATTGTATACAGTGCTCAGGTGCACCACAACTTGTCAAAAGTGCGTATAAAGCATATGCAGTAATGTACAAATGTCTGGAAAGCGAGCAGTGTATAAGTCAGATACATGCTTGCGTATGTATGGAGGGGAGAAAATCAGGTGTAGTGTTGGCGAATCTCAGGAAGCATGGAAGTTTTGAAGGATGCAGTGCTCCGACAACTAACAACTGATGCCGGCAGTTTGTTCCATGCTTCAGCAACTCTCAGCATGAAAAAATGTTTCCGAAAGTCATGGGAGCTGTGCTGTTTTCTGACTTTGTAAATATGCCCACGGGTGTTAGACGGGTGGAGTTTGAAAAGGTGCTCAGAGTTATAGTGAAGGTAATTCATGTAAGAGTATGGGAACTCTGAATAAAAACGTTATGACATGAAAGCAAACTGTATAAAGATGTGTAGGAGAAACGGTCTTTTATGACATAATGACAGCTATGTAACTAAAAGAGCAGCCATTCTGGACATAAACTGCGTTACTTAACATATGACATTTAGAATTGCTTTAAGTATAATGTGCTAACTATAGTAGTTTAGTTTGTGAATGTGATTTCAGTTCCTGGGTCTTTCAAACAATACCATATTTGATGGTATATAAGATAACTTTCTTTCCTCAAAAAAAAAAAATCCTTCATAAAACCAGCCCAGACCTTAAATGTGAAGTTGGGCCTCCCAGAAGTTAATTTTGTCTAAAACCGTTTTTTTAATCTGAATATATACTGTTGTGATTGGGGTCCATCTAATATGCCTGTGCAACTTTTATGCCATCAAAAATGGTATATACTCTGGTTCAAGCTGAATGAGTAACATCACAAATTGACCGTAGAATAAGAAGAATCTACTCTGTTGATTTAATGAAGGGTTTGGCTTGATATTCTGAGAAGATCACCAAATATGACAAGCACTTGAAAAAGGCTAGGTATACTATCTTATTTGTAGATACCCTCAATAGCATGCTAATTATGAGTTATAAGTATGTACCAAGATGAAGATATAGAGCTTCTGGTGGATGCTGTCTGAGGACTTAATGTTTGTATTCTACATCTAGTTATTTTTTTTTTTTGTTTTAGTCATCACAACTAAGGCTATGATGGAGTGTATAAAAATAGTATATAATCAAGTGATAAAATAAGAAATAATTGTTGATTAGAAGTTTTGTTACTGATTTAAGATTTAATACTTATTTCATTACTGCTTTCAAGAATAGGTATTTAAAATTAAACCAGCAACAAGGCTTTCAGTTTATAGCTATTTGTTATTTTATCACTCTGCTAAACATTGTTATCATGTGTTCATCCAAATACCCATTTATACATCCATTTATTTACCTCTTATCATCATTTGCTGTTTCTATACTCATCACTTAGATTTCACATAACTGCACCTATCCACTACCCATAGTTTAAAAGTGTCAGATCTCTCAAGATTGTTAAGAGCATCAGATTTCGTACAATGGTTATTCAGAGATATCCAAGGATGGAAGAATAGCATTAAAAATTTGAGGTGCAGTTGTTTAAAAGTAATCTTGAGAGTTATAAATCACATAGATGAAATTACAAAGGATAGAAATATACCTACATTAAGGATGGGAACAGACATAAATTATGATGACGAACATTGTGAAGAATACTTTGAGAATTTCACTCCTGTTATAGAAGATGCCTGACCATAGTTCAGGAAAGGCTGGTTTAACATCAGTTTACTAAATAGTTTTGGGGTACATCAGTGTTTTTCAAGGTGGGGAAAGGGGAATGCCTATATATAGGTAGAACATTGAACTTCAGAAGGGAGTCTGGGATTAATAACTACAATAAAGTCTTAAAATTTCTAAAGAGTATACAGGTGAAATAAACATCAGACATGTTTCTGTTCGCTACATAGAAACTGCAGAAACTACTTAAAATCACGATGTTCGTAACTGTTCCGTATCTTCACCTGAGTGGAGCAGTGATGGCTGAATTAGATTTTGTCTACAGAAGGATTCCATCTGTGGTCACTTGTTAACCACAATCACATGAAACTAGTCTATATACTTTGTTCATTCATGATAGAGTGCTTTTCTTAATGTATATATGTATATATATATATTATATATATATAATATCTGTATGTATATATATATATATATCTGTATGTATATATATATATATATCTGTATGTATATATATATATATATATTCTGTATGTATATATATATATATATCTGTATGTATATATATATATATATATATATATATATATATATATATATATATCTGTATGTATTATATATATATATATATATATATATATATATATATATATATATATATATATATATATATATATATTACGGAGATGTACTTGCATAGCAAGTGATTTGATCTGAGATCGTGTGCTGAAACGAAAGCAATTGCAGCGTGGAAGGTGTTTGTAAGCCATTTAAGAAACACACAAAAGCCATTCGATTCACTTCAACATTTAAGTTTAATTTGTCAAAATATTTTCGTTGCTTTAAGACCGCGACCTGTTCACTGACAAAAATCCGTTCTGTCTGTGTGTGTGTGTGTCTTCTAGGTTCTCGGGCATCCTCCATCCAATTGCACTCAAATTTGATATGTAGATACCGATGGTATCAGGGCATGTATAAGTCTTGAAAAAATACAAAAATCGATTCCAGGTGAGAATGCAATCGAAAAAGCCGTGGGAACGTGCATTTGTACACACAAGTACATCAGCTGTTGCGATCGATACTATGCGTACACGAGAAAAATGCACGTGTAGTTTGCACAAAAAAAGCTGGCTGGCTTGAAATAATGCCACAAAATGCAGTATATTTAAGAGACCAAAAAAGAGATATTTTCTTCAAACTTGGCTCCTAGGGGCATCCTGTCTTGAATTCCTCTGTTCTTTCCTGGAGAACTAAGATAAATAGGAGGGGGCTGAGAACTGAACCTTGGTGGACTCCTACCTTTACCTGGAATTCTTCACTGTACTTGCTGCCAACCCTCACCTTACTGACAGTCCCTGTGGAACACCTCCAAGACATCCACCTCGCCAATGACATCCCCAGTCTCATGCCATTTCCGCTCTACTGGTCACTTTTTGCAATACCTGTCCATGTTCGGATTGTCCTTGCACAGAGGCCATCTGGACTCCCATTTGCGCCGTGAACTGGGACTAATCTTCTCTCTTCGCTCCTTTGTGCCACATGGGCTCAACTCTCTTCCCTTCTTCATCTGACCTCCTCCCCTTGCCTCTTTCCCCCTCCCACCCACCGCCTCTCTTGCTCCAACTCCTTCTCTTCATCCCTACTTTCTTTCTCTCTTACTCTCTATCATACCCACCTTCCCCTTCTCCCTTCACTGTCAACCCTCCCCCATAAGCCCCCCTACACATTCCTACCCACCTTCCTTATCCTTCCAATCCCACCCCATCCCATCACTTACACCCTCTAACCCCACTCTTTGCCTACCCACATACCCCACCTCTACCCCCAACCCTCAGCCTAACCCACACCCCACCCATACTTTCCCCATTCTCACCTCCCCCAACTCCCAACACCATCACACCACGCCACATTACACCATACCACACAACACATCACGTCACAACACATCACCACACACACACTAGCACTGACCAATTCCCATCCCCACATTTTCACACCTACACATACACACACGCACATGTCAAGATCACCAGCCCTCTTTCACACGCACATACGTTCTCTCTTACACACACACACACCTTCGTTTTGGGATCACTACTACTTTGTTATCTCTCCTACTTACTTCTTAGCTCTCTTGTGTGACCCTTCTGTCCAGCATTCACCATGATAGATTGGTAGCCACTACACACATTTTTATTCTCTCCTTGTTTCTTTCTGTGTTCCTTTCTGTGGAAGAGCGTAGGCTCGAAACGTTAAAGAATTTTTCACTTCTCGAGCATTAAACTAATACATCTGTTTATTTTCTACACCACCTGTCTTTGTCTTTTGTTTTTTTCGAAAATCCTCCCTCTCTCTCTCTCTCTCTCTCTCTCTATATATATATATATATATATATATATATATATATATATATATATATATATATACACATATATACATGTATATATATATATATATATATATAATATATATCTATATAGCTATATAGACACATATATACATGTATATATATATATATATATAATATATATATATATATATATATATATATATATATATACACATATATACATGTATATATCTATATAATATAAATAAATATATATATACAGATATATATACATAAGTTAATCCAAACAAGAAAGCACAAAAAATCACAACAACGTGAGGACGTGGAACAATATAGTATTATTGGACGCTCAGGAAAGAAGGAAGGAGGAGGGTTAACGTTTCGAGTGGAGCTCTTCATCAGAAACATAGGAGAAGGAAAGATTCAGCGACGAGAAGACAGAGGAAAAAAATCGCCAATGGTACACACGGAAAAACCCATAGCGCGGTATTATAATATATATATATATATATATACACATATATGCATAAATATACCACACAATATATATATATATATATATATATATAAATATTATTTGAGACAAAACACTATTTTGCAAAACAAACAAGGAAAGACTTAATCAATACATAAAATTTAATAATAGGACTATTTATTAAATTTTAGTATTGAATAAGTCTTTCCTTGTTTGTTTTGGCAAATAGTGGTTTTGTCTCAAATAATATTTTATAATTTTACTATAAAATTGGATTAATCCTAAATCTGATTTTTTTTCCCTGTAAATTTGGATATTCCCTAATATTATTATATATATATATATATATATATATAATACATGTGTGTGTATATATAGTGTGTTATATACATATATACACATATATATACATATATATAATCTATATATACATACATATATATATACATGTATATATAATTGTAACTGTGGCAAAATGACCATTCCGAAATACAACAACATATATATATACACACCACACACACACACACACACAACACCAAACACACACAATCCACACACACACATATAATATATATATATAATATACATACAATATATACATGCATATATATACATATATATAGATATATATATATATATATCAAAGTAGGGCATGAGACAGAAAATGGTAGAGAAACACTGGGTTTGATCCAACAATAATCTGTATAATTGAGTTATGGAGTTAGAGTTACTATAAATGCAATTTATAGTAACTCTAATTCCACCATTCACTTACTATGAAGATAAAATTCATGATTAATCCTTTCCTTCGTTCTTAGTCATGTGACTTTTAAAACGTTACAAGTTCATCTTGGTTACTAAGTGAATTAACAAATTGTACTGTCTTGAAGATTACCTTTATATCATTTGACACTTTCAGTTAGATGTAGTAACAGATAAATCTAATTTCATTTTTATTTTGCCATGGATTAATATCCTCTTGTTCTAGAATTTATTTTCTTCATTTCCACAATCTGCAGTTAATCTTTTCTTGAGTCTATCAAGAAAAGCTGCTCCAACATCAACTGTTTAACTTGACTTATTCATCATAATGTTAGTCAGGTATAAAGAGTTATGGCTTTCTGTTGCATTGATAACTTGTTACAGCTCTTGCTGAAATGTAGTTGTACAGTTTTCATTAAAAAGAACAAATATTAGAATTATTGTAGAAAAGCTGTCGTTGTTCGTCTTCAGATCAATAACTTCTGAGAATAGGACTACTGTTAGAATTATTGGCAAAGTTAGAAATGAAAATTTCAAGGATTCAAATTTAAATTCTTTTATTTTCATTTTTGTTTGTCTGTTTTTTTTATGAGAGAAACTTTATACTGTATTTAAAATAAATAAACAGGCTAAAACATAATTATAAGCTCTTTAAAATAAAATGTCAAAATATAAAGTAAAAATTTGGAATTTTCTGTAAAAGATTAAGATGCAGAGATTTCCCAAATATTATTTCAATGGAAAATATTTCCCAACTATTTTTTAATTGAAAATTTGATTTCATATTTTCTGGACAAGAGGCAGACTATTTTGGCCAGAGATGGTCAATTTGAATGATAAAGGGTTAAACTAGAATATAATATTTTTTGGCTTCTGTCACATCCACAGAGTCCATTCTTTAAATCTTAGCAGAACCAAAACTAATAGCTGTCTGTGCAAAAGAGATTCCATCTATAACTCACAGGATCAGTAAAAATTGCAAATATGTTGAACTATTAACAGAAAAAGCCACTATCAATTTTTTTTTTCTTAGCAGTTTTTGAAATGACTTTCACTTTACTAGTGAACATGTTTAATATCATCATCAATTCAACAGCCACTTATCTCTACTAGAATGATTTAGACGTATTAGCTATAACGTATGTTGAAATTATCTGTCTTTCATCATCTCAACTATGATGCCCAGCATCATGAGATTTAGCCTCGTCATTTCTTAACATATCTTCTTCAATTTACCTGGTCTATATACTCCCTCTGTTGACAGCACACAGCACTGTTTCAGCCAGCATTTATAGTTGAGTCAACATCATCTGTTGTTTACATCAGCTGACACCTTGTACCTAACCTAGCTGTTCTCTCAGATCATTTGTACTCTAGTTTTCATGCAAGTCAACGTGACATATTCAATGTATGCTACCTGACATATTTCTCTCCACCAATCCCAGATTATCTAATTAAATGCCCAAGTTCTTATGTCTTCTTCTTATCTTTATTTTTTTTTTGTTATTTATGACTGTTGTTTATCCCAGGTCAGACTTGATTGTGTAGATATTTAATCAAAAGCACTCAATCCATGACTATCCAATCTTTTTTTGAGACATTGTGTACATCAAACTACATTAGCAAATGTGTTCTATGTTGTGAGTGGGAGTTGGTAGACAAAAACTGTGCAGGAGCCAATCATATATACAGTTATGTATGTGTGTCAAATCCACTGATGTATATTGGCATGCAATATAAGTAGTGGTGAGGTGGTGAGCTCGCAGAATCATTAGCGTGCCAGGCAAAAAGCTTAGCAGTATTTCATCTGTCTTTACGTTCTGAGTTCAAATTCTGCTGAGGTTGACTTTGCCTTTGATTTCTCTTCAGAGTTGATAAAATAAGTATCTGTTGATACTGAGGTTGGTGTAATCAACTTATCCCATCCCCCCTAAAATTGCTGGCCTTGTGCCAATAATATGAAACCAATATTAGCAGTAGTGAGTAAACCAACAAACAGTGCTTCACAAGCAAAGTTCTTTTCGTCAGGTTAGATACTCCCTTGTCACTCCTCACCACTAAAACAACATAGTGAATCAGCGTTTAATTGTTGGCAGTAGTGTAGCTAGAGGATGGCAGTCTGTCTTGACACTTTCATAGGGACAGCACTTTTGTGTTTGCTGCATAAGTTCGTATAGGTTTGGGTGATGGTAGCAGGTGGCAAACTCTAGAGCTACCCTGGATGGCACACACTCTTGCTATACCATTTGACTGTTGGAAGCTTATAATCAACAACAGACACAAAAGAAATAAATCTCTTGTTCTTGGTTTCTCTTCTAAACATCTTGTTTCTCTCCTAACTTCCTGATATCATTCTTTGATGTTTCATTTGTCCACAACTCTTTCATTTGCCTTACAACTCTTTTCCTCTATCCCATTGTCACCTCTACAACGGTTTCATTGAACTAGTCCTTTTGATCATCCTTCATCTTATTTATATATCAGTATCATGAGATTCCATCACAGCTATTTCTTGTTTCTTATTACTGATAACCTCTAATAAATTTGGAGACTGATACTTGTATCTGAAAGTTTATATATCATTCAGTCAGTCTAATATAGCTAAGTTATATGTTTCACTCCTGATAAAACAAAATCTTGCTACTTTCAGTAAACAAGAGAAATTGAAAACATTGTCTTGATGACACCTGCTTTGCATGGTATATTAACACTGCTTCTCTTCTTATAGAATTAATGCAAATCACAAACACACCATAAACTAATAGTATATTGTATAACACTAAAGATAGATCCTTAACTAGACAAGCTAATTGGGCATTAGAAATAATTAAATAACAAATAACACAGATAAAATGGATTTAAATCGAGTAATACCCACTTATCCATTATTATTATTATTATTATTATTATTATTATTATTATTATTATTATTATTATTATTATTATTGGTATTATTAAGGCGGTGATCTGGCAGAATCATTACCATGCCAAGCAAAATGCTTAGCGGCATTCTGTGTGTCTTTACGTCCTGAGTTCAAATTCCACTGATGACTTTGCCTGTCATCCTTTCAAGGTTGATAAAATAAGTACCAGTTGAGCTTTGGGGTTGATGTAATTGACTTACCCCACCCCCTCACTTGCTGGCCTTGTGCCAAAATCTGAAACCCTTGTTAATATTATTATTATTATTATTTTTATTATTATTATTTTGGTGGGCTGACAGATTTATTAGAGTATCAGTGAAAATTCTTTGAAGAAATTATTCTGGCTTCTTTTTTAAGTTCTGAGTTCAAAACTTACTGAGGTTAACATAGCTTTTCATGCTTTCATGGGCCAATAAAATAAAATACTAGTAATGTTCTAAAATCAACTTAATCAACTAAACCCTCTCCAAAGTTTGAGACTTTGTTCTTACATAACAAATTATTATTATTTCGGTTGCTAAAGTTACTTTTGTTGCAGCCATTTATTTTCACAGTTCAGAGCATTAAGCATTCAGCTGTGAAATCTGTTTTGCCTGATGGGAAAACTGAAACAAATGTAACTTTCCTATCAGAAACCCAACATTTTCATGACCATATTTCTCACAAATACTCTACTTGTATTCTTCAATTTCTCTTGAAAATAATCAAGCATTTGAAATCATCATCATTGTTTAACGTCTGCTTTCCATGCTAGCATGGGTTGGACGATTTGACTAAGGGCTGGCAAACCAGATGGCTGCACCAGGCTTCAATCTTGATCTGGCAGAGTTTCTACAGCTGGATGCCCTTCCTAACGCCAACCACTCCGAGAGTATAGTAGGTGCTTTTACTTGCCACCAGCACAGGTCCAGTCAGGCGGTACTGGTAACAACCTCGCTTGAATCTTTTCACACATGCCACCAGCACAGGTGCCAGTAAGGTGCTGCTGGTAACGATCACGCTCGAATGGTGTCTTTTACAAGGCCAGATAGCTGCTCTGGCAATGATCATGCTCGGATGGTGCTCTTAAAACCCTACTTAATAATATTTGAAATATTGAAATATTTATCAAAATAACCAACTTTGTTATTTATTAAATTTGTATTAAAGTTAGATCCTTTATCAGATAAGCTAATTAGAAATAAATAACAATTAACACAGATAAAATGTATATAAATCAACAACTGTCCATCTGGTCTGTTGTTATTATTCAAAATTTAACAAAAAAGTTCATACATTAGATTATGGTAACAGGTTTTAATTTAAATATGAACAGTTCAAAATGAAAGGATTTTTATCATGGATCCAGTGGTAGTTTCAGGTCAGTTGTTGATATTCAAATGGTTAAGGTTGCTTCCATTGTGATTCATGGTGATAAAGCATGATGGCAGCAAATGAACTTAGAATGAGACAATTATTAGAAAGTAGTGCTACTGTTATTGAATAGTGTCAGGCAATGCTTCCCAAGTATTCTTTTAACATGTAGTTAGCTAATCAGATATTTACAAACAGTCCAAATGTTCTCATCTCAGGTATGACTACTATTAAAAGTATGGTCTAATGATGCCAAAACATGTACAGAGTTGTCACAGGACTTCTGTCTCACCTCACCCACTATATACCCACATGGATTTAAATTCTGGGGTTGCTTCCCCTGAATTAAGCTCACTTTGGATATTATTTTAAGATTTCTTAGTTTGTTGCATTAAGTATATTAAGTACATATTTTTGCTAATTAGCCTAAGTTTTGTGATTGACACAATTTTAAACTAAGCTCATTTTTTTAACCTTTGCTTCGTTTCAAATGATATTGTTAGACCTGCCAGAAATTAAGATTCTCATTAACATAGCTTTTTGAGTTTAAAGATCATTCACTTACAATGTATAAAATGATAATTCCAAATGGTTTTAGATATTAATTACTCTTACATTTTGTGCTGTTCTCAAATTATGATCGTTGGTGTAATATCTCAGTGATTTTTGCTTAAACAATTCCTCACAAATTCCAAACTTGTTTCATCTGACATTTGATATGTCAGTCATATGTTGGTACAACTGCCAAAATATTCTGTATGTGTCTTTGGTTCTTTCAGCACAATCTAAAACTGTAGGCCTGTGTCATCACATCACTGAGACGCATGCAGAATTGTTTATTTTAAGTATGATGTAATATGATAGTGTAGCTGAGCTAGAGACAGAAAATGTATTATAACCTTCGTCTCTGCAGCTTCTTTCATATCTATGTTGCATTTGTGTTTTGTTTTCATAATTACCTTTGACTTCTTTGACTGTCTCTGCTCCCATCAGATTTATTTGTTTATTATTTTGCTATCTTCTACCGAATGTAAACAAAGGAAATATAAAATTAATGATTGGAATCACACACAGGAAAAAGAAAATAGGCAATATATTTATAATTTTATTCCCTATCAACATGCACTTACATACCCTCCCAGAACTATTTTACCTTGAAATAATTTGCTATTCCTAATTACCTGTTACCTGTCAGTTCTTTTGTGAAACTTACAACCTTGCTTTCTTTCTTTCCTTTTTTTCTTATTCCCCATTCCTCCTTTTCAGACAGTTATTTCTCTGTTTGTTATTAATACTACAAATATTATACTAAACTATGTGGAATTGTGGTTTCATATAATGTTTATGTCAAGATTTCAAATGATGCAATTTCTCTGGTGCCATGTGGTAAACAAAGTATTCATATCAGGTAGCGAGTTAGATCAACTGTCAGACGGAAAACATTAATTACCCAATGGTTAAAGACAATTGCAAAGATCATAATGTTTTATAGGAAATTTCATTCTTTTCAAGAATGCAGAAAATTTGGATATTTATTTACATAGTAATTAATATTAAAACTTGTCATTGTGACTTGTCTTTATTAGGCACCTAATTCTGTTGATGCTGTTGGAATTGAACTTGGCAGTGTTTTAACATGGTCTCGTGTTCATTAAGGCTTGTTTTCAGTCTCCCCACCCACCCATTTTTGTCTATATGGTGTTAGTGAACTGGCAATCGTTGGACTGTTGGATAGAATGCCATGCTGTGTTCATTCCAGTTCTTTGAATTCTAGGTTCAACTCCTGTTGATGTCAATCATGCCTTTCAGATTTCTGGAAATGATGAATAATGTGTCTATGAGGCATTGGTGTGTGTGTGTGTAAAGAATTCACATCTCTCTCTCTCTCTCTCTCTCTCTCTCTCTCTCTCTCTCTCTCTTTCTCTCTTTCTTATCAGAAGAATCAGGGTGGCCCAGTCACTGTTTCCCTTTCTCCAGCAATGGAGAATACTAATGATATACAGGTGCAGGTGTGATTCACTTCCCAACCATTTCAGGCTCAGTCCTACTAAGTGGCATCTTGGACAGGTGGCTTCTACAACAACCTTGTGAGTGAATTTAGAAGATGGAATCTGAAAGAAACACATTATTTCTCTGTAAACATGCCTACAGTTTTAATCACTCTTCAGTAATGAGCTATCTTGAAAAGTCCCTGTTAAACATCTCTTATTGGGGGATATTAAATCATTTTGATGATTTCTTTTTATTACAAACACATGATAACTTACTCTCTCTCTCTCTCTCTATATATATATATATATATATATACATATATTCACTTTGCTTTCTCTCTTGCCCTTTCTCTGCTTTTTATGTTTAACCTTTTTATGTTCATTTCTCCTTTTATTTCTCTCTCTACTTTCTCCATCTTGCTTTATCTCAATAGAAATGTGACTCATATAATAGGGATGTGTGACACCTCAATAGGATTCTCATCAGCCAACAAAGATGGGACAGCTATACTGTTTTTATTTCCCTGAAATAAAAACAATATAGGACACCCAATCTTAAAATACCTTTTCTCTGTTACTAGTGCTGCAAGAAACATACACTCACAAGAATTAATCATATGAAAGTGAAAATAGTATTCTGCTGTTACCAAATATATTAACAAAACTAGCACGTACTTGGGTTTTGTAGATTATGGGTTGTTGTGGTATGATCCACCCTCATTAAACATTTAAGAAATCTCAATGTATTTATTTGCACATTACCTTATGTTAATGAAGGTACAATGAGAGGTAAGAGAAAGGAAATAGTAGAGATGTTGAAATGTGTAACTTGATGTGTGAAACAGAAAGAAGCAGAAATTGGTTAGAAGAAAACTGGTTGAATTTTTTTCTAAATAATAGTGGATTCAAATTCTAGCTGCTCAATTGATTCTTATTTTTTGTCCCTTAACCCTTTAGTGTTCACATTATTCTGCCAAAATTAATGCTTCTTCATCCACATTGTTTTGAACTAATCGTGCATTATCTTGTAGCTATGAGATTTTGATGAGGTAGCTGTTCATTTTTCAAATGATATTGTAGGGTTGGCATGAGAGACCAGATCTGGCCTGTTTGAACATAAAACAGGCTGAATACTTTTGGCCGGTTTAAATGCTAAAGGGTTAAAGACTGAAAAACAGAGTTGACCTTTGCAGAATTTAAACTCAGAATGTAAAGAGCTGGAAGAAATGTCATTAGGCATTTTTATCCAATGTGCTAACAATTCTGCCAGTTTACTACTGTCTTCTAAGTACCATATTTGATGGCATATCAGATGCAATTTTATTTCCCCCGAAAATGTTTCAAAATATCAGCCTGGGTTTTTGTATGCAAAGATGATTATATCACATGCTTTAATGAACTAAAAACATTTTTCTTGAATATGTGCTGCTGAAATTGGGGTGCATCTAACATACCTGTGTCTTTTATGCCATCAAACATAGTACGTAATAATGCTGAAACTGAGAGTGTATATTTTACTGATTGAATCCATGAATTGCAACTATGATGAGGCATCATCTCCAAGGGTCTATAGCAACTGTGCATAAAGGAAAGCAACTAAGACAAATGTAAACATCACAAATATAACCTTTAAGCCATCTGGCACTGGTATACACCTGTCATCATCATTATTATAATGTCCACAAGGCAGCAAGCTGGCAGAATCGTTAGCATACCGAGCAAAATGCTTAGCAGTATTTCATCTGTCTTTATGTTCTGAGATCAAATTCCACTGAGGTCAACTTTGCCTTTCATCCTTTTGGGGTCAATAAATTAAATATCAGTTGCATGCTGGGGTTGATCTAATTGACAGGCCCCCTCCCCCAAAATTTCGGGCCTTGTGCCTAAAGTAGAAAAGATTATTATGATGTCCACTTTTCTATGCTTGCATGGGTCAGATAGAATTTCTTGAGGTGGATTTTCTACAGCTGGATACTCACTCTGCTACCAACCATCACCTGTTTCCAAGCAAGTTAATAGTTCCCCATTGGAAGACATGTTTACAAGGAAGATTGGAAACAAGCACCATCACTTGTTACACAGTCATATTCATTTTATAACCATCATGCAGTGTCAAAGAAATGAAGCACACACACACACACATATATGCATTAATACATGTGTAATACATGGCTCAGTGGTTAGAGCATCAAGCTTACGATTGTGAGGTTGTGAGCTCGAATCTCGCACTGGACTGCGTGTTGTGTTCTTGAGCAAGACACTTTATTTCACATTGCTCCAGTTCACTCAGCTGTAGAAATGAGTTGCGACGTCACAGGTGCCAAGCTGTATCAGCCTTTGCCATTCCCTTGGATAACACTGGTGGCGTGGAGAGGGGAGGCCGGTATGCATGGGCGACTGCTGGTCTTCCATAAACAACCTTGCCCGGACTTGTGCCTGGGAGGGTAACTTTCTAGGTGCAATCCCATAGTCTGTGTCATGACCAAAAGGGGTCTCAGATATATGTATATCTATCTTTCAGTTTCCATATATCAAATTAATTTGCATGGCTTTGGTTGGCTTAGGGCTATATATGTACGTGTATATGTGTGTCTGTCTGTCTGAACCCTTCTCATGACATCATGTGATGAATGTAAATGAGCATCACTGTCATACAAGCGGCATTGTTTATTTCCAGTCTTACAGGAAAAACGTGTCTGGACATGCTTGAAAATAAGTGAGGGTTGGCAACAGGAACCATATCCAGATGTAGAAAATCTTCCTCAACAAACTCCATCTAAGCCATACAAGCATAAAAAAAAGTGGATGTTAAGCAACAATAATGATGTTCATTTGTGAAAAGTGGCACAGACAAACAACAAAAAAGCTTACAGGATAAATGAAAACATCTAAGACTTATACATCCAAATTTGTATGGTTTCCATTTGTCAAGGGGTAATTTCATTTGTACTGTTTTCATTTCTCCTGTAAATTTCTTTGTCTAACCATGCCACTGTTTTCTATATTATTTGTAATCAACTCACTATTTTCTCATGGTGGAGGCACATGGCCTAGTGGTTAGAGCAGCGGACTCGCGGTTGAGGGATCATGGGTTCGAATCTCTGACCGTATGATGTGTGTGTTTATGAGCGAAACACCTAAGCTCCATGCGGCTCCTGCAGAAGGTAATGGCGAGCTTCTGCTGACTCTTTCACCACAGCTTTCTCTCACTCTTTCCTCCTGCAGTTGCAGCTCACCTGTGACAGACCAACGTCTCATCCAATTGGGGAACCTGTGCATCTAGGAAACCGGGAAACCGGCCCTTATGAGCCAGGCATGGCTCGAGAAGGAACATTTTTGTATGTTACACACACATACATTTTTAGACATACATACAAATAGCTTCCATATAGTTCCCATCTATCAAATTTTACTCATTATCTTTTGATTGACTCATGGCTAGGCTAGAAGATACATGTTAAATTGCTGTGCAGTGGAATTGAACCTGAAATCATGTGGTTGCAAAATAAACTACTTAGACTACTTAACCATTTCTATTTTTAACACTGAGAGAGAGAGAGAGAGAGAAGCAGATGGATAAACTTGCACTGAATGATACATACTTAGCAGCAGGAAAGCTACTGTAATCTCTACACACACCACTTTCTGCATTCAGTTATTGAAATTTGGAGCAATTGGTTTTCTGTGCTTGTCAGTCAAAATATGAAACAATTTTCTAGAATCTGCAATCAGCACTGTCTCAGTATTCTGGTGACCAGAACACTAGCTTTCAAAGGCAGAATGCACAGATACATTTTATCTTGTTACTCTCATCATTAAGAATACAGTGAACCAATGATTGACCCATTGGTTCCTATTGAGCTAAATATCAAGCAACACTATTCTTCTCAAAATGTCAGATTATCAGAGAACTGGTGGGGAACTAGTTCTATGAACCCTTATTGAACATTATTTCCAGAGTAAATTTAGTCGCATTTTGGTCAGTATTTTTCTTATGACCCTCACACACAAGGACTTGAACTCAGCAATGTAAGTAAATAAAATAGTTGTTAATTATACTGTGTTCTTCTTGCTAGCATGTGGTACCTATTTACAGCCAAACGAACTGTGTTATTAAGATTTAAGTGACTTGTTTAGACACAGTGCAATACTGGCCATAGGATAACTTGTTGATCATTTAGCATGTAGTGACATTAAATTTCATCCAATTCCTGTTCTTAAAAAGGATTTCCCTAATCTTATCTAAAGATCCTAGCACTGAGACAGTGGTTTGTTGTGCCAAGATACTAGGAAGGAAAAGCTTAAGGCTTGTAAAATTCTGTGATAAAAATAATATCACCATATATAAAACTAAAGAAAACTACTCAAATTTTTGGTGGATGCCAATTTGAAAGTTGTAACTGTCATGCCACTTGCCCATCCTTAAGCATACCATAACCAATATAATTATAATGATTCCAGTCACAAATGAAATTTTGGTTGGAAACATAGATTTCCAGGAGTAAGCTTATATTCTTTCTATAAATCAAAGTGAATCAGTAGAATCCAAGGGAACTTAGATAATGATGGCTTGTGTCAGCAAAGAGTAAATACAAAAAGTTAATTATATGAAATAAATTATTTTGTTGTGAGGAAGGAAAGAAGTCTTGCCTTTGGAGAGAAGATTTCTGCCTGAAGTGTTAGACCTCTCTTCTTATCGACAAAATAATTTGTTTTACTTTGCAAACTTTTTATACTCTATAAAGCTTGCTATAAGCTCTATTGAGCTTATACTAACTAGATGATGTATTGACTCTCCAACAAATAATGCCTTGTAAGATTTACTGTATATATTGTATTGTGACTTTCGATATGGAACATAATAATATTCCTTGGGTAAAGCCTTTCATTAGAAGTTAAATTTTTTTAACTATTATAATTTGGTTTATAAAACCTACTTATGTTCAGAATTTTGGGAAAGGGAAACAAAATGTTTTGATATTCATATCCTTTTAAATAATATTATAATATATAATCTGATAGATGTCAACAACAAATTGAAACTGATTCAATTATTTTTCCAATGCTCTTGGGGGGAAAAATACACAAATATCACCACATCCCATAATAACTTCTTCGTGAATTTGTAATCTTTCAAAAAAAAAAAAAAGCATTATGATTATATCAATATTCTATTTCATGTTTCTATAGTAAGCCATATCACTTTAATTTTTATTTTCTTGCTGTAGCTTTGCTATTGTTTGTTTTCTCCATTTAATTCGTATATATATATTTTCACAATAGGTTTTAGATCTATCAGTATTATTAGTTTTGCTTGTATGTGAAAGTAATCTTCATTGAAGCAATATACAGCTTTTTTCCTCTGCAGTTGGGCTGCTTGCTTTCAGGCCATTTCTATAAACAAAAGCAGTAAGGCACTAAAGTAATTGGTTAAAAACAAAATAAACAAATTTAGATAAAAAAAATATAACTAAAATAAATAACTTGAGCACAGCATAATGAAAGAAACCACTTAGAAAGTAAGAATTTATTGTGATAAATATAAAAGTGTTTGCTCTTAGTATAAAGCTTCTAAAGGGTTTATGGACAAGTTCTGACCTCTAAATCATAATTATTATAAAAGAAATACAACTGAGATGCTTTATTGACAATATATAATACTGTCAATCTGTGCTGGCACAACAATATGCAGCAACATTAGTATCAGCAGCATCAGTATTTGTTGAAAATTAGCTCTTTTCAAACTGGTATTACATTAAGCTGAAAGAAAACTAATAATAACATCAATAATAATGATGATAACAATAATAATAGCAGTAGTAGTAGTAGTAGTGATGATGATGATCACAATAATAATAATAATAATAATAATAATAATAATAATAAATCTTTGTGACCAAGGAGGCAAAAGAAGAAAGAACATTATGAAACTGTCGAGACAAATTCACTGAAAGGAAAACAAAAAGGCATTGTATTGGTTTCCTAAAACTAGAATGTAAACAGAAATATAAAAAAATTATGTATAAATGGGAAAGAGAAAAAAAATAAGGATAGCCATTCAAGGTGAATCAGGGAGCTGAAAACTCTCTCTGCCATCACATTATCTCATTCCCTCATATTGATTTTTGCCATTTTCATACACCTTATATAAAGTTACCAAAAACAGAATTTCTTTTTCCACCTTTACTTTTCCTTTTAAGTGGTAACTTTCAGAAGATGATCAAAGTACCATTAGAGAGAGAAAACTCAACTTTAACACTTTTAGTCTCACCTAACCATACCAACATCATACAAAAACATTGCCTGATTATCTTTCCCAAACTGAGTTTATTTTCAAAATGGCATTGGTTGACAAACAAATTGTTTTAATGTATGGTAACAACTAAATTGTATAACCAAATATGTTTTTTTTACACATATATGGAAAATATCTATTTGTTTTCTCTCCCATATCTTGGATATATATGAAGAAGAACTCTGAATTTGTTGCAATTTTTGATAAACAAAATTTTATTCTTTTCATACACAAAAACCAAATGGTGTTGTTACTACAAATAACAAAATGTTGGCAGGGTTCAAATGTTATTGTTCTTTGAGTAATTGTAATAGTCATCTGAAAGTTAGCTGTTGGTCATTGGATTGCTGTTGCCAATCATTCGTTGTTAGCTTGGGTCAGCAGCTGTCCGCATCTGTTCACTCTCAGTCCACCATCTCAGCTCTGCTGTCTCTCAGTTCTCTCTAAAGCTCTCTGTTTAGTAGTCAAGATGTGCTGAATTTATATTGATGGTCAGGCCCAGAAAGAAACATGCCAAAAGATGAAATCATTGCTGGAGCCTATTCCACACAAAGTTGTGATTGGTCATATTTTGTTGATCATGTGAGTAATATTCTAGCAAATCACAACAGCGGATTACTGCTGAATATTATTACTACAGATATGACTGGTTGACCATACTGTTATGCCTAGATAGGCTTTTCTCCACTATCACTGTTCCTGGTGATATTACTAGGCCATAGAATTTCAGAAATTCTTCACACAAAACCATGGTTATGTGGTTAAGAAGCTTACTTTCTAACCATGTGGTTTCAGCTTCAGCCACTGTATGGCACCTTAAATAAGTGTCTTCTAGTTTAGCCCTTGGCTGACCAATGCCTTGTGAAGGAGGAAACTGTGTTGATGCCTGGCATAACTGAATGAAGCAAGTACCATATTTTCTGGCATACAAGTCAAATTTTTCTGACCAAAATTTATGGCAAAAAAAGTAGGTCAACTTAATACAAAAATGGCTTTGGAAGATCAAAAATTCCATATGAAATACAGCAGAATTTGGGAAATATAGTAACAATGTTTGAATGTTTACAGTACATGTTTACATTATATGCTATTTGACTTGTATGCCAGAAAATACAGTAAAGGGATATAAAAGAGTATATTTTCAGGTCAAATACAACTCTTCATTAAAAAAATTCTAAAAAAAAAAAATTGTAACCATTTTACATCATCTAAGTTACTGATGCCCTTGAGAACCTCACAAACATTTCACCTTATTATTGCTCCTCCCTTGTAAATTTGAACCCATGTGCCTATATAATTAATCAATATCTAAGTGGGTGGGGTTTTTTCTTTCTTAATTATTATCATTTTATTTTATTTTGCTCTATGATTAAAACAGAAGCATGAGTAACTGACAGATTAAGCACTATTTTGATATTTTGACTGAGAATGAAATATCTGCTAACAGCATTTTCTTTAAAAAAAAAAACAAACTATTAGCATCATTATGAGATGTTAAAAAATGAGTTCAGTATCTCATTATTTTATCCCTTCTTGTTTAATTAAAGGGAATACCCTGGTAAAATAGTAATATACCCAATTCATTTGAGGACACTTTTTATTCCTAAAACATGTTTAGCCACAAGAAATCTATCAACAGTAAGAGTTGTTTAATCCTAGATTAGTCTTGACTGAGCTTATCTGTGATCAGAGACATTCTAGTAAGCTGTATCTAGAACTATATCTAGAACTACAATGACTAATTAATTAACAGTTAATTATTATATTGAAGAAGATTTAGCTGCTATTTTTTGCAAAACAAATGATCAAGGGGTGTTGCCTTATTGGCTTCATTAATAGTAGTTCTGTGTGTGTAAGCAGCACAAGGTACTGGTAAGCTTCTGGTAGAGCAAGTCCACTAGTGTAATTTCTCAGTTCAAACCATTTAACTTAACTTCAAAATAATATATGCCCTTTGGTAAAGCATGAACATCACATGATTATGGTATGATTCTTGTTATATTTTGCCCGTTTTAATAACTAGAACATGATTGATTTCAATAACATCTAAAAGTTTAACGAAACGAAAAACATTAAACAATTTTATAGAACAAGTCATAGTTTTCCCTCTCATACATATTAAAATATGTAAAGCATAAATGTCACAACAGCAATATTTCATCTCCTGATCACTGCCAAATCAACAAAATTCCAATATATAGATGGGCAACATCTACATAAACACAGCAACACTGCAAAGTTTAGCTACTTGTAGTGATATCAGCTTACTCATTGTATAAACTACAATTACTAAACTCTACTTTAACAAATTGACAAGTACATAAATCAATTTTCTCTCAGCCATCCATTCTGACAAGCTTTTTAAATCATTGTCATCACTTAAAATGCAACATTTCCATGCATGGGTCAGACAGAATCTGTTGAGGCAGATTTTATATGGTCAGATGCCCTTCCTGTTGCTAACCCTTACCTATTTGCAAGCAAAGTAATATTTCCCCTTGGCCAGACATGTTTTTCATGAAAGACTGGAAATGAGTAACATTATTTGTATGACAGTGATTCTCATATACAATGTTTTATGATATCAATACAAGGGTACACACAAACACACACTTATTTGCCACAGGCTTCTTCACAAGGCTTTGGCTGGCCTGGAGCTTAGTAAAAGACACTTGCCCAAGACACCACACATTGGGACTGGATCTAAGACTATATACCGTAAATCCTCGGGTATAGTCTGCCCTTGAGTATAATATGCAGGGGATTTTTAGGGGGTTGTACCTCTGAAAAACCTAAACCTTGTGTATAATACGCACCCCTTCTCTAACTTGAGTCAAGGAGGTCTATATAACGTCCTTGGTTTGTAAAAATGTATACGGTAATGTCCTTTATTATTATTGTATATATAACATAATGCAAACATGTAGCTTTTTTATGCATTTTGTTTGCAGAAAATAAAGAAATAACAGAATAACATTTAATAAATGTTGCTTACTGCAAGTTATGGATAATTCTTTTATGACTTCATTGCTTTCAGGCTTAGCTTAAGGTATTTTCACGCCCGACATCACAAAATGCGTCTGAATAAACATTGCCAGACAGCAAATAGAAACTTGGACATTGCTTAGGAAATAATTTTCATTTTTAACCTCGTATATAGTACGCACTAGAGATTTTGACCTTTAAATTTTTTGGGGGAAAATGCAGATTATACACGAGGATTTACGGTAGTTGGAAGCAAGCTTTTTAACCATGCAGCCACACCAACACCTAAATAGAAATAAAGATATAAAAAAAGAACACTGCATACATCATCATCATCATCATCATTTAACATCTGTTGTCCATGCTGGTATGGGTTGGACAGTTTGACCAGAGCTGGCAAGCTGGAGAGCTGCACCAGAATCAGTGTGATTAAGCATGGATTCTATGGTTGGATGCCCTTCCTAATGCCCACCACTTTACAGTGTGTGCTGGGTGCTTTTACATGGCACTGCATGGGCACTTTTATGTGAGACCTCAAGGGCCCTTTTGTGTGGCACCTCACGGGCCCTTGTATGTGGAACCACACAGGTGCTTTTACACAGCACTGCCCAGTATAAGGCAGCAAGCTGGCAGAATCATTAGCACATCAGGCAAAATGCTTAGCAGCATTTCATCCATCTTTATGGTCTGAGTTCAATTTCTACTGGGATCAATTTTACCTTTCATCATTTGGATGTCAATAAATTAAGTACCAGTTGAGCACTGGTATCGATGTAATCCAATTATCCCCTCCCTCAAAATTGCTGGCCTTGTGCTAAAATTTGAAATCAATATTTATACCAAATGTAAATACTCTTTTTAAGTATTAAAATAATGCATGGACTTTGTCAAGCTGTAATTAGCTCTAGTCCTCCCCTTCCATGGATTAATTTTCAAATTAAATTCAGCTCAATTTAAATATTTTTATTACAGCTGGTTGTCCCATTATCCAGTATCATTTTATTAAATTAATAAGTTTTTTGAGTTTTTTTTTTTTTAGTGAATTACATAATTTAATAGGTTGTACAAAAAAGACAACAATGAAACAAATATTCTGTGAAAAGTGTCAGGCAAACCTAATGGTTTCTAACATAGGCTCAAAGCCTGAAAATTGGTGGAAGGATTGGGGCTAGTCAACAGCATCAGCCCTGCTACTGGCCCAGTAGTTTATTTTCTTGAACTCAAAAGAATAAACACCAAAGTTATCTTCGGCAGGGTTTAAACTGAGGATGTAAAAAGTTGGAATAAGTACTGCAAGGTATTTCTATTGGTTTGTAATAATGCCACCAAAAATAAAGGTAAAAAATTCCAAGATGTGGCTGTGTGGTAAGACATTTGCTTTCCAACCACATGGTTCCAGGTTCAGTCCCATTGTGTTGCACCTTGGACAATTGTCTTCTACTTGGATGATTGTCTTTGATCGGCCTGCCTCAGGCCAATCAGAGTCTTGTGAGTGGAGTTTGTAGACAGAAACTGAAACAAGCCCATTGTATATTGTTAAATATTTTAATATATTTTAATATATTTTAATTTCAATTTTTATGTATTAATTATATTAATCGAATTATATTTTCTACAATATTAATGACAATATGTATTTGAATCAAATCTTCGATTTAAGGTTTTTTCCTCGATTTTTTACAATTTCATATTGAACTCATTTATTTGTTTTGTTTATTTTTGTTTATCGCTCGCATATGACCGTTATTTGAAAGGACCAATCAAACAAATCCATTTTTAAAGGCGTATCGTTTATACTAGTCTTGATAGAATTGTCATCTTGGTTCTATTTTAACAAAACTGTCCGACGAACGGGAACGTGAAACTCTGAGTAACAGCTTTTGTTAAATTTCTGCTGCTTTTAAATAAAGTGTATATATATATATATATATATATATATATATATATATATATATATTTGTGTGTGTGTGTATTTGAGTGTGTATTTGTTTCCTTCTACTGCTTGACGACTGGTGTTGGTGTGTTTATGTCCCTGTGACTTAGTGGGTCAGCAAATAAGTACCAGACTTTAAAAAAAAAAATTAACTACTAGTGTCAATTCATTCAACTAAAAATTACTCAAGGCAGTGCTCCAGCATGGTTGCAGTCAAATGTCTGAAACAAGTAAAAGATTAAAAAATCAAAATAATAAAAACATGACAAAGTATGAAAAAATACAAAAATATAAAAATTCAATTTATAAATGGCAAAATATGTCTTAATCATTTAGCATTCAGATTACTCTGTCCAATGTAATGCTAAATTTATTCACATTGTTTTTAATTAATCATGCGTTAATTATCTCCTAGCTTCGAGATTTCAGTGACATTTTTTTATCTCCTACTTGTTTCAGTCATTAGACTGCAGCCATCCTGGGGCTCTGCCTTGAAGAAATTTTAGTTAAATGAGTCAGCCCCAGTACTTAGTTTTTTTTAATCCTGGTACTTATTTTATTGGTCTCTTTTGCTGAACTGCTAAGTTACAGGGAGGCAAACACATTAACATGAGTTGTGAATCAGAAGATGGGAACAAACATAGACACAAAGACACACATAGATATATATATATATATACATACGTGATGGGATTCTGTCTACGAAATTCACCCACAAAGCTTTAGTTGTCCTGAGGCAATAGTAGAAGACACTTACCCAAAGTGCCACACACTTGGACTGAACCCAGAAACATAGGGTTGGGAAGCAAGCTACATACCACACAGCTATGCCATTTGTGAGAAGTCAGATCTGATTGGTTTAAACTTAAAACAGGCAGAATATTTAGGCTGGATAAAGCCAGTTTAAATGTTAGAGGCATTTAAATTATGCTAAAGTAATTAAGTAACAATCCTATTCAGAAAATTAGTATAATAATTAAAATAACAAAACCATATTACTGGCAGAATAGGTGCAAATTTCTCCCACTTATTAAAATGCTTTAATGTATTTACTATCACAATAAGTGTCAAGATTAAATCATATCAATGAATTTTCAGTTTTTTATGCTTATTGCTAATAGTAAAAACTTCATCAGTCCAAAAACAATGAGTTTTATGTCTCACACAAATGGTTAGCAAAGAAATGAGAATGAAGATTGTCACATGTTAGTTGATATATCAATTTGGTGTTTGTGAACAATACACTATATTTCACAAAGAAAAGTAGTCAGAGAAAAAAGGTAAACTTGATTGTGTAACATAGATGCAGGTGTGGCTGTGTGGTAAGAAGCTTACTTCCCAACCACATGGTTCTGGGTTCATTCCCACTGCATGGCAAGTGTCTTCTTCTATAGCCTTAGGTCAACCAAAGCCTTCTGAGTGGATTTGGTAGATGGAAACTAAAAGGAAGCCCATTATGTGTGTGTGTGTGTATGTGTTTGTTCCCCACCACCACTTGACAATCAGCATTGGAGTGTAACTTAGCAGTTCAGCAAAAAAGACCAATAAAATAAGTACTAGGCTTCAAAAAATAAATAAGTCCTAGAGCCAATATGTTTGACTTAAACCCTTCAAAACAGTGCCCCAGCATGGCCACAGTCAAATGACTGAAACAAGTAAAAGATAAAAGATTTTTTGCGTATATGTTTAATCATTTAGGATGTGCTCTGTTTCTAATGGGAAGTAGTTTAATTTTCCTTAGCAATGCTTGTAAGTGAGATTTTTGAAATGAGGAAGATAATTAGTAAAACATATATTTATATATGCAACTAAGAATTTAATATCTCTGTTTATGAAAGCTTTAAAGATAAGACACATATGATTAAATGCTTTATTAGCAATGTTACAAAGATTCTAGATTCTTTGGAAATTTAAGATTACTATCGACAATTACTTTATATCCTTTATATCCTTCACAAGAGCAATGATATTATCTAAGAAAAAAAAAAGACAAATAAGATTCTTGACAAAAATCAATAGCAACAAGTTGTAAGTTCTGAAAGTTAAAACATTGAGGTTATATTAGTGAAGAGCAGATTCAGTAAAATTTGATATATATATGTGACCGAAGATTAAAGGCTTCGAATGACCCGTCCGTGTTTTTTGTATCGTCTATTTGGATGTTTTGCGTTCTTGTCCCATTTTGTATTTTTTTATATATATATATATATATATATATATATAGCGGCGTACGTACATTTTGTTCTCTTATATGTAAGTACACATTTCACTAAACTATGTACGACTTCAACACTCTCTCTCCCCGCTCTCTCATCAAGATTAATCAGCCGAAATTAAGAGGACGATCCGGTTCTTGACTGCGTGTGTCTTATGTTTGCTCGCAACTACCACTTGACAGCTATTGTTGGTTTGTTTTACATCCCCCATAACTTAGCAGTTCAACAAAAGAGACTTGTAGTATAAGTACTGGACTTTAAAAACAAAATACTGTATTGATTTGTTCAACTAAACCTTCCGAGACTGCTCCAGTTTAGCCACAGTCTAATGACTGAAACAAGGAAAAGATAAAGGAGTTATTTGAACCACACTTATAAAAACTAATGATTTCTTTTCTTTATATACGTTTTATCTTATATTACTAAATAGTTATATACTCTTTATATCCATTTGTGCATTATTCTTAGCTTGGAGAAATAGAAATGGAAAGAAATTTTGAAGGAAGGAAAAAAAAATGCAGTTAGAAGAAATGTAAAAGGATGAATGAAAGCCGGCAATAAACAGTTTATCTGATAGCTTCCACTGCTATTAGTATGTTGATAGCATGTCTAACGCAACTGTAAAGAATGTACTTAATGCATATCACCTTTTTTTATGAGTTCACATGCATGTGTGTGTATAAATGCACACACACACACACACCATACATAGTAATAGAATGTACATATTGCTTACTCAGAAAGGGAATGTATAAGATTTCTTGGAGTACTGGGGGGTTGTTTACTCATATGACGAGTATTAGTGTATATAGTTTTCCTCTTTTTTTATTATTTTCTTTTTTTTATTTAAAAAGTGTATTGAATATTACTTCCGCTTTTGCATACTCTGGTATGTTTTTATATATTTATAATTTTTATAATTATTTTAAGTTCGTTTTGATACCTTGTTTCTTTTCATATTGAAGATATTTTTTGGGGTTTGGTTTATTATTTTAGACTTTTGAAGCTAATTCTTTGAGCAAGTAATTGAAATGAATTATATTAACAATGAATAAAATGATGAAGGCACTTTCAATTCTCTGCAGTTCTACTGAGATTTCTGTTCTTTATAGAAATTTCAGTATTTTTTTTTTTATTAATTCATTTATTTCTTTGTTCTTTAGTTTGTTGTCATATAACAAATATTTTGAAACAGATGTTGAAAGGGATGAGGTGTCTGTCTTATTAAGCATCATCTCTTTCATGTTATCTTATGACTATAATTTATGAGGATTTTCTTTCATATGTCAAGTGTGGAGAAAAAGTGGGATTTATAACATACTACTTTTTAAGAGCTTTCTGTTATAATTATGATTTTGACTTATATTTCCCATTTGAGCACTACTTGTATAGTTTTGAACTCTCAGAATACACATGTGAATTATGTAGTTCACTGCTGAGAACCCTAATATCAACTACATTAGAACCAATGAGGACATGTCTACACAGTCTTTCAACATGCTAAAATTAGCAGCCAAATCTCCCTCAAAATATTCTCTTACCAACTTTTAAAAAAATTAAAATATTAGGTAATGCAGTCTTAGAAATGACAAGCTAATCTTAAGTGTCCCATGTAGCCATTGAATAAGTATTAAGCTACATGTCAGTTTGAAACATAGCTTATTAGCTTCATGGCCACTAAACCTCGATTGTGGCATCACTATTACCTATTAAGACTAATGCTATAGGACAGAAGTAGATTCTTCAAGAGTTGTGTACACAATTGCATTTTGATTCCTGGTCCAAGCTATTTATTACCTTCCCCTTAGCGAAGGTGGAGGTATTGTTTTCAATCATGTTTGTTGGTTTGTTTGTTTGTCTATGGACAAGATATCTCAAGAACCACTGGACGTTTGGCCTTGTGACTGACACAAACTGATTAGATTTTGGGATCAATCCAAGACTGGACAAGGATTCTGGATTATTTTTCTGGCTTTTTTTACTTAATTTTTGAAAGCAGTCAGGTTCATTTTTAATATTCTCATTTGTGAGAGCAGTCGAGTTTATTTCAGATATTCTAATTTTAAAAATCATCTCTGGCCAATCATTAAGAGGACGTTGGTGTTGCCTTGGTGATGGTTTGCACTTTGTGAGTGCTCTTGTTTCATATTGGGTTCAAATTTTGGCTCAAGGCCAGAAATTTCTGGAAAGTGGGTAAGTCAATTATATTGTTCCCAGTACCCAACTGGTAGTTATTTTATCAACTCCAAAGGGATGAAAGATAAAATTGATGAAAGATGGAATTCTAACTCAGAATATCAAGATAGCTGAAAAGCCACTTAGCATTTTGCCCAGTGTGCTAATGATTCTTCCAGCTCACCACCCTAGCTATCTATTTCATATTACTGATGCTTATGCAAAACATATGAATGTTAAAATCTGTTTCCTTCTAGAAAAGATCTCCTTCAATTTTCAAGCCCATATAAAGTTGATAATAGGTTCAGACCAAATATAAAATGTAAGCTGCTAGGTCTGCCTGATTGACTCCCATGCCAGTGGTACATAAAAAGCACCAGCCAAACGTGGCCAATGCCAGTACCCCCAGACTGGCTCCTGTTCCAGTGGCACGTAAAAAGGACCAACCAATCATGACTGATGCCAGTACCCCCTGACTGGCCCCTGTGCTGGTGGCACGTAAAAAGCACCATCCAAATGTGATTGTTTCCAAGCCTGCCTGACTGGCTCCTGTGCCAGTAGCACATAAAAAGCACCCACTACACTCTCAGACTGGTTGGCATTAGGAAGGGCTTCCAGCTGTTGAAACATTACCAGATCAGATTGGATCCTTGTGCAGCCACTGGCTCTCCAGACCGCTGTCAAACCATCCATCCCATGCCAGCATGGAAAACTGACGTTAAACGATGATGATGATGATGATGATGATGATTATGACTCACTACTTATTTTAGTAATTAGTACTGAATACATATAATTTGTGTATGATATATGCATGTAATGTACATGATGACCTTAGAAGTGAGAGAACTATATCAAAGAAACACTGTTATTTTAAAACAAAGACAATTTTTTTTTTCCCAAAAAGTTCCCTCTCTGCCTCTAACAGAAGTGAACATCCTCAAAATTGTAGGTTCATACCAACTGTTTCACCTGCTCTCTTCCTGTATTCTTTCTTGTCTATACTACATTTGAAAGGCGGCGAGCTGGCAGAAATATTAGTGTGCCAGGCAAAATGCTTAGCAGTATTTCGTCTGTCGTTACGTTTTTAAGTTCAAATTCCGCCGTGGTTGACTTTGCCTTTCATCCTTTTGGGGTCAATAAAGTACCAGTTTCGCACTGGGGTCGATATAATCGACTTAATCCCTTTGTCTGTCCTTGCTTGTCCCCTCTATGTTTAGCCCCTTGTGGGCAGTAAAGAAATATATACTACATTAACTCTTTTACTATGCAAAGCAAATATATCCATTCAAAATTCCATTACCCTTAACTGCAGAAATCTGTTTTATATACCAATCTATCTTTTGTTGAGGAATGCCATGATAAAAACTATTTTCTGTTGGAAATATATGTCAAGTTTATTGAGGCAATGTGACTCACAGAAAGTACCGAATCTATCTTTTGGTAGACATTTAACACTATTACTGGAATAAGCATGAAATCCAATTTCACAGTAAAAGAGTTAAAGAGAACTAAAATTGTCCTATCTTGAAAATCAGTATCTTCACAAAATTGATTTCTCATCAAAGAATTCTCTGATCGTATATTCACTTCTTTGGATTAGGTACAAAATCAAATTTGAAAGCAGCTGTGTATACACAATTAAATAATCTTACTACACTACCACTCGTTAATCGTCCAACAAGATATCCTCAATGTAGTCATTTGATCTGGAATAAATAGTAGCTAAATCTCTTTGTCACCTTCAGCCTCAATGACAAGCAAATCTCGCTCAATTCATATCTGACCATCTTGAACAATTGGCACATTGGATAATATAGTCTAAGGTGTATTATGCCCAATAAAACTAAAGACGAGGTGGTCTACTGGAGTACCTTTGACCATAGGCATGTTGAAATAGGGCTGATGTAGGGTTTTACAATTGCAGTAGAAGACAAGAACACATTAGATAATCATCATCATCATTGTTTAACGTCCGTTTTCCATGCTAGCATGGGTTGGACTGTTCGACCAGGATCTGGGAAGCCAGAAGGCTTCACCAGGCTCCAGTCTGATCTGTAATCATAAATACATTGATAAAAAGAGGATGGTCATAGCTTGACTACTTTTGCTCATTTGTCTAAGTAATCAAGGCTGACCTTGGGCTGAATGACAACAACTGAAGAGATGAAAGGAAAATTGGTTCAACCAGGATTTGAACTTGGAACATAGCGGGATGAAAATTATATACTGTAGAACTCTTAGTTTGATTAATTACCATTTCAACCAACTCATCTCCTTTTTTTATCAGATATTGACTGCATATTTGGAAAGACTATATGTTCACAAATATCAGTTTCTTCAAATATTTAACATATTTTTTAATTGAATTAATCATATATTAATGCCACAGAACAAACTGGTAATGCCATACATTGACTATTTTATTATGGCTGTATTTCTAGATTACCAATACACTTTTGGTTATAATGATTATAACCTTTTATTAGAAACATTCAGCAATTCCCTTCAGAGTATAAAAAATTTCTAATTCCAAACTTTTTTGTGTGTTTAATCTCTATATATGTCATTCTTACAAAAAACGCATCATTAAATGTCATTTTCAGCTATGACATTCATTGTTATGCCAAGAGCAACATCATATACCTGCAAGATTTGGAAAAAGATCAGCAGAATATATAGAACTGCAGATATCTTGCACATATGTTGCCCTAAGACTGTACTAAAAATCTCTTTGCATGACCATATCAAGAATGAAGAAGATACAGAAAGGGCCAGGTTGAGTAACTTAAGGGACGACGTCATCATGAGAAGGTGGAAATTGCTCACTCATGGACTACAAATGACCATTGTGAGATCAGTGTGAGACTCTCTCAGATGGAAGTCAGGTAGCTAACCCAGGGGGTGAGGCAGATCTCATCAAGACCTGGTTGAGGATTGTGGGGAAAACCAGACCAGTATAAACGTGGCCTAAGTGCAGGCTCATGATGGTTGGTGAATGTGCCAGGTGGTGACCTCCTGTCATCTGCTACATCTTAGAAAGTGGAAGGAACTAAGGCATGGTTCAATATGTATATTTTTAAGATAAGTTATTAACAGACTTCTGAGAGGTGGGGATTTTTTTGTTATTGTTAATTTTTGTTGCATTTTTATTGAAATAGCCTTTCATTGTCGTCTTGTTTCATTCTTAAATATATGATGTTTTGGACAACTATACGGCTGTCCTTGCTAAAATAAACTTAAGTTTTATTAATCCTTTTAAATACAACTCACTCGAGACAACCTATACCAAAATCTCACAGTATTAATGACCTCATGAAATTTCAGTTGGTTAACATGAGCATAATATTATATCACTATATAGAGTTACAGATTTTTTAAGCCACTAAAATGCTTATTGAATTGAGATACATGAACTGCCTATTCATTAAAATTATTGAAATATTGTCATGAAATAGTTAATAATTTTTGTTGTTTTTATGATTCAGTATCAGGACACTCTTTTTTATACATTTTATACAGAATGATAAAATTCAATCAATTCTTTAGTAAGTTAGCTCTTGCTTCTAGTATACCATATGAGATTTAGTTACTACATTAAGTTTTCCTTTCTTACAGAAAAACAGTTAATTAGAAACATTTTTCCCTGAGATTCAGCCTATCCAAAGTTAGAATTTAATCAGTAAATACATCCTTAAGAAATAATCTGTCTCTAAGATTTATTAAAATTAAAGAAATACTATCTCAATTTATGTGTTATCTGAATGATGTTCATCCTACCAAACTCTTGACTATATTTGTTATTAATCTAATGGATTAGATTTTATAACATTATTGGACATACTTACAATTTAGTATACAGAAGTATTTTTTAATAAACACTTATTTCTACAGTTTCCTTCAGGGATTCTTTTGATATTTTTAGCAAATTAATTTGGTTTATATTTATTTATTTAATTTAGACTGAGACAGCTACAATCTTAGCATAATAAAGTACCAAACTACTCAAGAAATTTAAGATACAGTTCTATATTTAAGAGATGAAGAATTATGTACATTATTTACATTTGACTGATATTTGCCCTCATCTTGTTTGTTGTTAACACAACGCTTCAGCTGATATACTCTCCAGCCTTCATCAGGTTCGAAATTTCCCCAAGACACCTGATGAAGGCTGGAGGGTATATCAGCCGAAACACTGTGTTAACAACAAACAAGATGAGGACAAATATCAGTCAAATGAAAATAATGTAAATAATGAAATTTAAAATAGTTTTTTATTCCACAACCCTGCTACTGCAGATGTGATAGAATCTCCTCAGACAGTTTATTCCATGGTTTTTATGACTTGCTAAGAATACAGATTTAATTATAATAAGTGCACCATTATTCATAGTAATCGCAATCCTGGCAATGTGATATGGCAGCATTTTCAAAGAATTCATGCCTCAGACTCATTTTCAGTTCCCTGTGACCTGATCTTCCATTTGGATTTCCTTGTAAATCTGAGACAATGTACATTCTGAGAGAAACTGTTTTACTATTAGACTGAAAACAGATAACCAACTAAATATTGTACTGAAGCTACCATCTACCACTACAGTCTCATGTCATCCATTCCTGTCTTAAATCCAATTGATTACTGATATCTCTCTACTATATAACATTCAATTCTCCCAAGAAGTGCATATACAACTTGTTACTGGTTTTACTTTATTTCTGTAGTATAAATATTTAACTCTGAAATGGCTTAGTCAGCTTTGCTGGTTTTAGGTTCTCTAAGGAATCCACTGCTCTAGACAGCAAAGTCACTGCAAATTTGACAAGTAGTTCATTGTAGTATTGAGTTCGTCTCTACCTGAGGTTATGTCTTAGACAGAGATTGACTCTGTCAGACCAGATTGATTTTTGCTGAGACACTACATGAAGATGGAATGTCAAGTGATACACCTATGAATTAAGAAACTCACCCCAATTCCGAGCTGCTATTATTAGCATTGCCGGTGGCACGTAAAATGCACCAATCCGATCATGGCTGTTGCCAGCCTCGCCTGGCACCTGTGCAGGTGGCGCGTAAAAAGCACCCACTACACTCACGGAGTAGTTGGCGTTAGGAAAGGCATCCAGCTGTAGAAACTCTGCCAGATCAGACTGGAGCCTGGTGCAGCCTTCTGGCTTCCCAGATCCCCGGTCTAACCGTCCAACCCATGCTAGCATGGAGAACGGACGTTAAACGATGATGATGATGATGATGAGTTTCCATTATTAGTACGAACAAATGCAGCTTAAATAGTATTAGGGTTAGTGTTGCAAACTGAAACTATTGTTGCAAACATCAACTGCACTTCTACCATTCCTAGTACTAAACCCATTGTTGCAAGCATCAATAGAACAGCAGCTATTGCTAATAAAGGTAATTCCTCTGACTACATCTGCTACCACAATCTCACGTTATCCATTTTATGTTGACTCCAAATTATTACACATATCTCTCTTCTCTGTAGCATCCAATTCTTCAAAGGCATAATTTTTTTTGTTTTTGTTTTTTTATTCTCTTTTTCCTTCATTATATCCTTGAAACCTCATATGATCCTCTATGTCATCTCCTTGGTTCAAAGCTGTCTTGTTCTCATTTAGATTTTTTTCTTTAATTATCCTTCTTTGAATATATCATTATCAAACAACTGACATGCAAAGCATATTTTTTTCAAAAGGAAAGACTCTTTTATTGTTTTGTGTTGTTTTGTTTGTTTGTCTGTTTTATGGAGGGAAGTTCCTGAACTTAAAAGAAGGGATTATATATATTTTCTACAAATCCTTTTTATATGAGGGGTGCTGAAAAGTTCCTGGCTTTAAGGGTACCATGAAAGGCTTAGTCGGAGGCCCAACCTTCCAAGTTCTTTTATAGGGCTTAGAAAAACTGAAGGGCTGCTGCAATAAGTGTGTGAATCTGAGAGGGGAATATGTTGAATAAAATTATAACTAACTGATCATCATCATCATCATTGTCGTTTAACGTCTGTATTTCGTGCTAGCATGGGTTGGACGGTTCAACCGGGGTCTGGGAAGCCAGGAGGCTGCACCAGGCTCCAGTCTGATGTGGCAGTGTTTCTACAGCTGGATGCCCTTCCTAACGTCAACCACTCCGTGAGTGTAGTGAGTGCTTTTACATTCCACTGGTACATGTGCCAGGGGAGGCTGGCAATGGCCACGATCAGTTGGTGCTTTTTACGTGCCACCGGCACAGAAGCCAGTCAGGCAGCGCTGGCATCGGCCACGTTTGGATGGTGCTTTTTACGTGCCACTGGCGATGCCTCTATATTTTCTTTTACCCAATGCCAGGAACTTTTCAGCACCTCCTAGTATATTTCTCATTGAATACCTTAGTTTTCTATGATTTGGTCAAAGCATAACAGTGTTGTTACTGTGGTTTAGTTCTGTATCTGCCTATGGCAAATGGTATTCCAATTATGAAAAGCGGTGAGCTGGCAGAATCGTTAGCATGCCGGGCAAAATGCTTAGCGATATTTCGTCTGCCGCTACATTCTGAGTTCAAATTCTGCCGAGGCTGACTTTACCTTTCATCCTTTTGGGGTCGATTAGATAAGTACCAGTTACGCACTGGGGTCGATATAATCGACTTAATCCATTTGTCTGTCCTTGTTTGTCCTCTCTGTGTTTAGCCCCTTGTGGGTCGTAAAGAAATAGGTATTCCAATTATGACCATCCCGTCTTATTTTCAGATATAACATATTTAGAACTAAACTATCCATTGAATGCTTCCTTTTTAAAATGGCAGGGTTGGATTTGAAGAATATTTGGCTGGTATTTCTTGCAGGTTGAGCTGCCACTTAAGGGTCTCTATATTTTGATAACATTACTTAGAAATCAATCATATCTCTCTTTCAGTATTCAAGGTAACCCATGGCTAACAAAATATGTAGCAACATTTAGCCAGCATGGGACCTTACTACAATACAACGTATTCTGATATGCAGTGTTTAGATGTATTGGTGGAGTGATTATCAGTTTCTTATCTATTTATTTTGCTATCCAGGCTGCTTCTGTTTAGTCAAAGACAAGCAAACTGGATGTGGTCAATGAACTAGGATCTTGCTCTCTCAACATTTATTGGAAGTAGTTGGTGGCCAAGTAGTTTGGACTTCATGCAGTTATATTGAAATTGCCATTAACATAGGCTGGTTTATACACGTTTTGTGCTTGCTTGGATCAGTTAAATGTGGGAGTATTCTTAAAATAGATTTATAGCACTGTTAATGTTTCCATGTGTTGAGAATTGTTGTGTGTTTAGATAATAGTTATAATTCCATCTATAACCAGATACCATTTTGCCTTTGGATCAAGATATTTATCTAATAAATAAATACGAGTGTAAAACAATAGAAGAGAGTGGTATATGATATAAACTTATATAAATGCAATTTCAGCTTGGAAGTCAAATATATATATCATCCCCCTACCTCTTATCTACCATTCACTATATCCACCCTTCAACCTACCCTAATCTTTTTGTTACCTACCTCCCCTCCTTCATCCATTCCTCCCTCTCTCACTCTTCCATTTACTCTTGCAACCTCAACCTTCCAGCACCCTTGGTTCTTCTGTCTCTATTCACCCCATACCTTTAGGGTACCTGGATACATAAAATAGTGGTGATAAAGTGTGGAGGTGAATACCTTATCACCATTATTTTATTTATTCCAGCTCCACTCAGTCATTCTCTTTTAAATGTGAGTAGACATGTAGCTTGTCCCTAGTTCTTCTATAGCAAAAAGAGAAACCTGTTCTTACCTCTTCTGTCATACTTTAACCCCTGCTTGTATTCTAGCATAAAGCCGCTCCACTGCCTCAGTGTCCATAGTCTTGCCGGATGCATAGCAACCTCACTAAGCTAGTGGTACAAAAAAAGTATCCAGTACATGCTGTAAAATGCATGTATTGGGTTGTCTGGAAAGTTCGTGCCGATTTATAGTAGCTTACCTTTCGACTTATTTTAGAACATGGTTGAGTCCATAAAACAGGATTTGACTACACCTCTATTTAGAGCACAGTTTAAGCTATCTTTTCATGGAAGAAGGTTTATGTTCCTATAACCTGTGTTAATTCTGTAATCCTTTAAAATGGAAGATAAGAAAATTCATTTTCGGCACTTGATGCTTTGGGAACCAGACAAATATTGCTGCAGCTCGGCTGGGATGTGTTACCCCACCCCCCATATTCACCAGATACTGCTCCTTCGGATTTCCACTTATTCAGGTCTCTGCAGAATAGTCTTAATGGTAAAAATTTAAATTCCTTGGATGTCGTAAAAAGATACCTTGAGGAATTCTTTGCCATGAAACCACCTGAATTCTGGGAAGAGGGTATTTTCAAGTCAAAGGAAAGATGGAGACGCATTGTACAACAAAATGGTTCAAATTTGGTTGATTAAAAATGTAATGGCAAGTATTTATTGATCTTTTTCTTTCCTTTAAAAATTGGCACAAACTTTCCGGACAACCCAGTACTTTGCAGCATGATGTTTGGAATGGCACCAAGCCATTGAAACCATAACAAAAACTTCATAAATTAGAAACCCCAAAACTATTATTACTCTTAAAAACACACTCACAAATATATCCTTTGTATTAACTACATGTAGAATAAATATTCCAATATAGCAAAGGAATTTTTTTCATAAAATGATATATTTATATGTTTAAGACATAGTCTTGCTGTGAATGAATCTTGTAGGTATATCCCAAGTATTTGGCAAACAAAAATTGTGCAGGAATAACAATTCCAGAACCAGTCTTTCCATTATCTATGCTACTTTGCCAAAAACTTGGGGTATTTCCCAAGTTTTATTCAATAGCAAGACTAAATATGTTTTAAACATATAGATATACTTTGGTATGTTAAATCTAAAATTTCGTGCTGGGTTTAGCATAAAGAGAATTTTGAATAGTTGTCTGACTAATGGATATATGCAAATTAGATTACATATGCATAAGCTAAGTAACATCTATTATAGAGCTAATATGATGAGGTAAAGTGGAAAATGATAAAAAAGTTATATATATAATTCTGGGAGCAGTCTAGGTTTCTAGAGAAATTCAAGTTATGCTGTTATGATGCTATGGAACTTAGATATACCCCAAAGGCAATATATGTCATGCTCCCCAACCACCACACATATATGTGTGTGTGTGTGTGTGTGTGTGTGTATTATTATTATTATTTATTATAAAGATAGCAGGCTGGCAGAATCTTTAGCATGCCAGAAAAATTGCTTACTAGCATTTCATGTTTGTATTTTCTGAGTTCAAATTCCGCTGAGGTCATCGTTGCCTATCATCCTTTCAAGGTTAATAAAATATGTACCAGTCAAGTCTGGGGTCATTGTAAGCAACTTCCCTTTCCCCTACTGGCCCGTTAAAGTGACAAGCTGGCAGAATCTCTTGCATGCCAGACAAAATGCTGCTTAACATTTTGTCTAACTTTATGTTTTGAGTTCAAATTCCAGAGATTGACTTTGCCTTTCATCCTTTTGGGATCAATAAAATAAGTACCAGTTGAGCACTGGGGTTGATGTAATTGACTGATTCCTTCCTCCAAACTTTCTGGCATTGTGCCAAAATTTAAAACCATTATTATTATTATCATCATCATCATCATCATCATCATCATCATTATTATTATTATTGAGGTGGAAAGCTGGCAAAATCATTAGCATGCCATTTTTATGTTCTGAGTTCAAATTCCATCAAGGTCAACTTTGCCTTTCATCCTTTCCTGTCAATAAAATAAGTACCAGTTGAGACTGGGTTCCACTTGCCCCTACCATTATTCTTTTAATCTCTCATCAACTGGCACAAAGCCACCTCCTTCAATACCACTCCCCCCCACTCGAGGAGACTTTGTCTTGTTTTGCAAGCTACAAAAAATGCACCCACTATAGTCTGTAAAGAGGTTAACATTAGGAAGGGTATCCAGCAATAGAAACTGGCATAGCGCTCTGGCTTGCCAGCTCTTACCAACCCTTCTAGTCCATACAAACAGAGAGAACAGACATTACACAACAACGATGATGATGATAATGATGACAATATGTGATGGGCTTCCACACAGTTTCTGTCCTCCAGGGTCACTCACAAGATATTGGTCAACCTGAGGCTATATATATATATATATATATCATCGTTTAATGTCCATTTTCCATGCTGAATGGGTATATATATATATATATATATATTATATATATATATATATATATGCTAGGCCTATGCTAGAGGTGTACCAGTCCAATTATGTGTGCCTTTCTTCACTGGACACTAAACTCTGCTTGCGAAGACCAGTTGAGGCAAGTGAAATCGAAGTCGAAATCAAACTCGGTGACTGGCGCCCATTGCTAATGGAGCACTAAGAGTACCATACGAGTGAGATCATTGCCAGAGCAACAAGCTGGCCTTTGTGCCGATTGCACGCTAAACACACCATTCGAGCGTGATCATTACTGCGTCACCTTACTAGCACTTGTGCTGGTGGCACATGAAACATTCGTGCAAGGTCGTCGCCAGTGCTGCTGGACTGGCTCCTGTTCAGGTGGCACATAAAAAGCACCAAACTGGCCCTCGTGCCGGTGGCACGTAAAAGCACCCACTACACTCTCGGAGTGGTTGGTGTTAGGAAGGGCATCCAGCTGTAGAAACTCTGCCAGATCAGATTGGAGTCTGGTTCGCCAGACCTCAGTCAAATCATCCAACCCATGCTAGCATGGAAAGCGGACATTAAATGATGATGATGATGATATATATATATATATATATATATATATATAATTACACTAGCAGTATCGCCCGGCGTTGCTCAGGTTTGTAAGGGAAATAACTATAAAGCATTTTTAGAGAGTTATAGCCAAAAATTAGCAAAAAAATGGGAAAAAAATGATGGTAAATTTTTTTTGAGATTTAAAAAAGGTGGAGTTGCGCCCCCTAGACAGTTTGTGGTTCGTATTTCTGATTCTCGACCCCATGTCGAATTTATCGATTTTTTTCAGAACTGGGGAAACTTTTCAAAATTTTCGCTGCGTTAGTTTTGAATTATGACATTGGGCTATGTGTGTGTCAAGTTTCATCAGAATCGGTTGAAAGCCGTGGTCAGGGTGAGGGTACAAGCAAACAGACACACAGAAACACGCACAGACAAACTGCCGTTTATATAGAGAGAGATGCTCGCACACACACACACACACACACACACACACAAACAGACACACACTGGTTAGCAGCTCCATAAACAGCTCTATGACAGCCAATGTTGATTCTTACAGCCCAAGTGCATTTTACTGTAACTAAAACTCACCCTACTCGTTGCAAAAGCTTCATCAGGATTGATACTCACTTAGTAACCAGCCAATACAAGTTTCTGTTCACCAAATTTTACTCAGAAGTTATTGACCAATCTTACACCAGAAGACACTTGCCAAAAGCAATTTGTAGCAAGATCAAACTTACAATCATATGATGGCTAGAAGAACATTGAGCTTTATTTAATAACCAGTTGATCTAGCAAGTGGGGCCTCATATCAGTGAGGTGGGGCTGGTGCACATTGATGTTGTTGAGAGGTAGGCCCCAAAACTGCACGTGTTCTCTCCTGATGACCCCATACATTTGCTGGCTTCCGGCATGCGGTGCTTTTGACTGGTAGTACTTGCATGTGCAAGTTGTTTGCAGAACATGGAGTTTATCTCTTAACCACACTGTCATGCCTGCATCCATATTAAATAATTTTTCGGCTCTAGAATTAAGGCTGATAATCCAAAATATTAAAATCATAATGTTATCAATGTCACTCCTATCAATTTTATCACTACCATCATCATCATCATCACCATCATCATCATCATTTTCACCATTATTGTCATCATCATCATAATCATCATCATTCATGTTCTCTCAACCATTATCATCATCAGCTTTTCTTTTTTCTTCACATTATTGCTAGTGGATTTGTCATTGTAATTATTCATACTTATCTCTGATAGAAATCAGCCATCTGTGCTTAACATCTAATAGAAAAAGTGTGATATGTCTTATTTTTCTATAGTTGACAGGTTATATTCTATACTTAGATATTATCATTCCATGTTTAGTAAACAGCTTAAAGTCTTCATACAAAATTTGTATTACATGTAATTTTGAAACGATAATATTAGCCCCTCAGTAAACCACCATACATTGACCACAAACCTACTATAGCTTATAAAACACTCCTATAAAACAGTATCTGTGAAATATGACCTGTTTGAGACAGCTGTTGAGAATCTCATCGAATTATTGATCTCTTCCAAATGTAGTGAACTCTGTTCATTGAGCTTTTACCACCCACATTATTTTTTTTTTTTAAATTTGTTGCATCTGGAGGAAGGAGCAGTGTCCATGGTTTTTACAGGCCCTCCAAGACTGGTGAGATTAAGGAATGAAAGACTGGTCATAGGGATTTGTGTGGAACCTGGTGGAGGGGAGAGAGCGAGTTATGTTTCTCTAAGAACAGCCACACATGTATCATCATCATCATCGTTTAACGTCCGTTTTCCATGCTGGCATGGGTTGGACGGTTCAACTGGGGTCTGGGAAGCCAGAAGGCTGCACCAGGCCCAGTCTGATCTGGCAGTGTTTCTACAGCTGGATGCCCTTCCTAACACCACAACGTATGCTTGCTTATATTGACTCTACTATATTATTGACCCCAAAAGAACAAATGGCAATTTTGACCCCTATGGAATTTGCATGTAGACTCAAAAGGCATGACTAATTACAGCAAGATATGTCTGACTACCATTCTACTGCTTCTATTAAGTAGTGGTTTTTGTGGAAACATGAAATTCTAAGATCTTTTTAATTTTCTATTGCACCATAACCAAGTGCTTTCTACCATAGTATCAATCCAACCAATGCTTTGTAAGTAAAATTATAGTGAAGGTCACTGAAGGGACTATTTCTGTCCTTTGGATAATATACATAATCCATTGCCTAGTCCTTACACTATCGTTTGGCTTTTGAGTGCCTTTAATAGAGTCTGCTATTTTACCTGTCTTCCTCTGACTAGATCATCATTAAAATGGAGATAAGAGGAAGAAGTTGGGAGTCATACCTTTTAATAGGGCACTGAATATGTAAGGTAAATCAAAACTAGCTTGTGGAGTGGATTTCTTTAAATCCCAACTACTTACAACTTCAATGTTGCATTAATGCAAATATTTTTTCATCTTTTATGTCAATTTAACTTCACCAAAACAATAGGCTATTTATTATATAAATAAAACTGTTTTATTAAAGTAATTTTTTAAAAATATTTTTCATGTGTTTTCATTTGGTTTGAGTTTTTGTTTATATAACCTAATTCAGTTTTAAGTTTTAATCTCTGAAATAAGTTTCCAAATAATATTGCTAAAACATCTCTCGAAATCAAGAATACTTTCAATGAAAAACCTAACAGAATCTGGCAAGATTACAAATTTGTTCCTAGACTGTGCTCTCTCTCTCTCTCTCTCTCTCTCTCTCTCTCTCTCTCTCTCTCTCTCTCACTTTTTTAATTTCCTCTTCTCCTCTCATTAAGATGCTCTCAATTATCTCAACGGTTTCAAGTTTTCACACAGGTCCAGCAATTTTAAAGGAGGGATAAGTCAATTACATTAACCTCAGTACATAACTGGTATTTACTTCATCAACCCTGTAAGGATGAAAGACAAAATTGACTGCTGCAAGATTTAAATTCAGAAAGTAATAAGCCTCCAAAAATAACACTAAGCATTTCGTCTAGCATACTAATGATTTTATCAGCTCTTTTACGTGCCACCAGCACGAGGGCCAGTCTGTTGCCAGTACCACCTAACTGGCCATCGGTGCTGGTGGCACGTAAAAGCACCCACTACAGTCTTGGAGTGGTTGGCGTTACGAAGGGCATCCAGCCGTAGAAACTCTGCCAGATCAGATTGGAGTCTGGTGCAGCCATCTGGTTCACCAGATCTCAGTCAAATCGTCCAACCCATGATAGCATGGAAAGCGGACGTTAAATGATGATGATGATGATGATGACCACCTTTCTCAGTTATTTCAATAAGTGACAATCAAGATCAGTATGGTATATTAATCTCATTGCCATTTTAATTTTTTAAATATACCAAAGCCTTGTGAGTGGATTTGGTAGACGGAAACTGAAAGAAGCCTGTCGTGTGTGTATGTTTGTTTGTCTGTTTCACCCCCCCCCCCCCACACACACACACACCATCACTGGTGTGTTTACGTCCCTGTAACTTAGTGGTTTGGCAAAAAAGACTGATAGAATAAGTACTGGGCATACAAAGAATAAGTCCTGGGGTCAATTTGTTTGACTAAAGGCAGTGCTCCAGCATGGCTGCAGTCAAATGACTGAAACAAGTAAAAGAATAAAAGAATATTCATTTAAAAAATCGATTTTTACCTGCAGCATTATTCATTAAAGACTTAATATTTTGATGAATTTACAACTAGCCTTGTGGCTTGTGGTACAGTTCATTTTGCATTAAGGTAAGAGTACCAGATCTGATACTGATTAGTAACAGTTTCAGATACTAAAGGTATTAGGTGACACCTGTTGGTAAGCATAAGAACCAGTAGAAAGTGAACCTGGTGGAAATGTATTGAACCAATTTAATACTTTAACATATTTTGATAGTTCAAATGTTTTGATACAAAGGCTTTAGAAACTCTCTGGAATATGGATTGAGCCACTCTGTAAACAAACCCTGTTCTACCCATGAACCAACAAAAGACCATCATTACAGTGACTTTACCTGTTAGAATTAGCAATCAAAGCTCCATCTATCATCATCCTCATCATCATCAAAGCATTTACTTTTTTATGCTTGCATAGCTTAGATGGAATTTGTTGAGGTAGATTTTCTATGGCTGAATACCGTTCCTGTCACCAATTCTCACCTGTTTCCAAACATGATAATATTTCTGATGGCCAGATATGTTTTCTATGGAAGACTGGAAATTAATATCACATGTATGACGATGATGGTCATTAAAACCATCACATAATGTGTGTGTGTATGTATGTGTGTGTGTGTGTGTGTGTGTGTGTGTGTGTGTGTGTGTATATATATATATATATATATATATATATATATGAATAAAATGCCATGATAGATCGTTAGCCACTACACACATTTTTTTCTCTCTTTGTTTTTTTCTGTGTCCCTTTCTGTAGAAGAGCGTAGGCTCGAAACGTAAAAGACTTTTTCTATTCCTGAGTGTTATACTAATACATCTGTTTGTTTTGTACACCACCTGTCTTCATCTTTTGTTTTTTTTTTCCGTAAACTCTCCCTATATATGAATAAAACACTAGATGTACCTGCTGTGACCCACTGGGTGACAACCACTCCATGTTGAAAATGTTGATGCATGGCAGGAAAGGAAAAAATTCTATTTTGAACATCATGTGATAAAATCCTTATATAATACAGTTCTCCTGCCTTTGGCATGACAACTTAAACACAATCAAGTGTTTCTTTTTTGAAAACATTCAAATGGCCTTCAACATTTTTTCTTCACTTTCTTCTTTGCCATTCTTTGTTACTACTGGGTACAGAGGGAGAGAAAGAGAGCGAGATATGATGAAGATATGATGAGTTTGGGAAAATACTACTTTGCTTGGAAATAAGTGAGGGATAGTGACAGGCTGTAGAAAGCCTACTTCAATAAATTTTACCTGACCCTGGTAAGTGTAGAAAAGGAGGAGAGGAAAAAGCGGTTCTAGATATAAGAGACTATGTTTCACTCCTTCATAGGTTTGAAAAAAATTGGAACAAAAACACTTGAATCAAAAGAGACAATAAAAAATTAAAAATAAATATTAACTTTTGTCCTTACTCCTATTGCCCCTCAGAGAAAAATTACCTTCCATACAAAAAAAAAAACTAATATAAAATATTGCTCCCTGTTATTCAGCTAGACTTTGCTATCGTCATCATCGATAACTGATAGTTGTTACTTTAGGGACCATTACATTTTCTATGCATAAATTGGCTCACAGTCTTCACCTTTTCACTTTAACTAAACCAAACAAGTTGCTATTGAACTGCGGAGAGGCCACTCATTTTCTATAACAGCACTTGAAGGTAAATGCAAAATTGCTAAAACTAGCTATAGCATGCTACAAGTTGATAATATCAATTTGACTTATTTGGATGGCAGGTAAGCTGAATAAAAAGACTCTTGCCAAAAGACTGATGCAAATATGTCATCTTTTTAATATTTTCTTCTTTTTTTTCTAAGTAACATTTTCTAGTCTTGACACTATGCATTGATCGGTAGATCACATACATAAACATTATATGTATATTTTGTGATATGTGCATCTATCTCAATGTGTGTGGGTGCGTAAGATAGACATTAAAAAATGATGATATATATATATATTTATATATGTGTATTTGAGAGAATGTGTGTTGAAAAAAAGAGACAGAAATATTGACTCTGGAATTCATTCAAATATCATCTGCACAGTGAAGAATTGCAAAACATATAGAAGAGTAGCCATATGTGGTTGATATCTCTATAAATATGTATTTATGTGTGTGTGTGTGTGTGTGTGTGTGTGTGTGTGTGTGTGTGTGTGTGGTGTGTGTGCTTATGTTTGTTTATATGCTGCTCATGTGGGATTGATATCCTTTATGTGTGTGTATATGTGTGTGTCTGTGTTCATGCACGTTTTTCATACAATGAGCTGTGTATGTTTTATATTGGTTGGGAGGATGCATATACACAGGAGGCATAAAAGTGATTGTAAACTAAGTAACACATCTAATTTAGCAAAGAATCACAGCACTCGGAAAGACTCATTCACCAGCATGTGCTCAATCACTGGCTCACAGCCACATCATTTCTCCTCTTTGCCACTTCAGCTGCTACTATGAATGACTTCCACTCCCTTGATCTACCAAGCTGTATTCACTTCATTTAGGCCCATGCGGGGCACACAAACCCCTCCTACACAAGCCAACAAAGGAGTCTGTACTTTGACCTGCAAGAAATAGTAGCCAAACTTCCTTTAAACCGTTAGCATTTAAACTGGTCATATCCAACCCAAATATGCTACTGGTTTTATGTTCAAACAGGCCAGATCCAGCCTTTCACACCTACCCTGCAATGTCATTCTAAAAATAAACAATCACATCTTTGAAATATCTGATTAACAAAAGACAATGTGAATAAATAAGCATTACATTTCACAGAGTAATCTGAATGCTAAAGGGTTAACTGTACCATCTTATTGAAGCATGTTAGATACAACACATCTTAAAGAAAAGGATCAATTGATCATGAGAGGACGTCTTTAATCTTAGATCTTCTTGATCCAGGTTGACCTAGGAGTAATAAAAACAATATCAGCAACGGCAGCAACTTCTCCGTCCATCTTCCCTAATATATCTGTCTCACCCACATAACATCTAGATCTTGCACTAAACTCCTTGCTCACTATTCCTCCTGAGAAATATGCTGCTCTTTCAGATACTACTCATGTTTCTGTTACATATATAAGCTTGCAAAGGTTCAAACTGCACATCAAATACATTGATTTCAATCTAGGAAGATCTGCAAATACCACAGATGCTGCCCATCCTCCAGCTAAATAATGTTAATAATAATAATGGATGGAAGCACTCCGTCGGTTACGACGACGAGGGTTCTGGTTGATCCGATCAACGGAACAGCCTGCTCGTGAAATTAACGTGTAAGTGGCTGAGCACTCCACAGACACGTGTACCCTTAATGTAGTTCTCAGGGATATTCAGCGTAACACAGAGAGTGACAAGGCCGGCCCTTTGAAATACAGGTACAACAGAAACAGGAAGTAAGAGTGAGAGAAAGTTGTGGTGAAAGAGTACAGCAGGGATCACCACCATCCCTGCCGGAGTCTCATAGAGCTTTTAGGTGTTTTCGCTCAATAAATACTCACAACGCCCGGTCTGGGAATCGAAACCGCGATCCTGTGACCACGAGTCCGCTGCCCTAACCACTGAGCCATTGCGCCTCCACTAATAATAATAATAATAATGATGATGATAACAGGTGCAGGTGTGTCTGTGTGGTAACAAGCTTGCTTCCCAACCACATAGTTCCTTTAATGTCCAATTTTTTTGCTGGCATGAGTTGGACAGGATGCAGTCAGCTGCAAGGCTGCATTGAGCTCCTGTATCAGATTTGGCATGATTTTCGCAGCTGGATGCCTTTCCTAATGCCAATCACCTTACAGAGTATAATGAGCACTTTTTCATTATGCCACTGGCACTAGTGTAGTTACCAAGTAATTTGTATTTGTGTGTGTGAATATATATATATCATTATCATCATCATCGTTTAACGTCCGTTTTCCATGCTAGCATGGGTTGGACAGTTTGACCGGGGTCTGGGAAGCCAGGAGGCTGCACCAAGCTCCAGTCTAATCTGGCAGTGTTTCTACAACTGGATGCCCTTCCTAACATCAACCACTCCGTGAGTGTAGTGGGTGCTTTTTACGTACCACTAGCACAGGGGCCAAATAAGGCTGGAAAACGGCCACGATCAGTTGGTGCTTTTACGTGTCACCGACACGGATACCAGTCAGGTGGTGCTGGCAACTGCCACATTCGGATGGTGTTTTTAACATGTCACTGGCACAGGTATCTTAACTACAATTCGATTTGATTTTCATTTGATGTTGGTGTTAACGTATTTGACTCAATAGGTCTCCTCAAGAACAGCGGGTCACTCTACGATCCAAGGTTAGCACAGCAGGCCGTCCTGAGAGCCATGGACTCACTTCATTTGTCGGGTCTTCGAAGTCACAGCATATCTCCAGAGGTCTCGGTCTTTCATCATAGCCTCTGTGAGGCTCAATGTACAAGTAAACTTAAAACAAAACAGGGACTCTGATTTATATATATATATATATATATATATATATAATTAATTAAAAATACACATTAAGTACAGGGCATCATCAGTGAGTGAAAAATATGTAAACACATGAGAGATAAGTACAGGACAAATACACAAAAAATAGAAAAAAGTACACATTGAGTACAGGATATCACCAATGAGTGAAAAATACGTAAACACACAGAGATGAGTACAGGACAAAATACCTGTTTATTACTACCTGATTCAAGCTTCCAAATGACAAGACAGGAAAACTTCATAAGACAGCAGCATCCAGAAATTTTTAAAATATAAAATTTATGAAGAGTTAGGACTTCGAACGAACAAACAACACCAGAGTGAACATACAGAGTAAACAACCGACAAAAGACAAACATTAAGGGCCAAATAGTAATGGGTAACACCAGGGAGAAATTTTGAAAGAATATAAAATAAATAGAAGAGAAAAAAATATCAATAGACAAGAGAGAAAATGTATGTATGTATGTATGTATGTATGTATGTATGTATGTATCTATCTATGTATCTATCTATCTATCTATCTATCTGTTATCTATCTGTCTATCTATCTATCTATCTATCTATCTATCTATCTATCTATCTATCTATCTGTCTATCTATTTATCTATCTATCTGTCTAGCTATCTGTCTATCTATCTATCTATCTATCTATCTATCTATCTGTCTAGCTATCTATCTATCTATCTATCTGTCTAGCTATCTGTCTAGCTATCTGTCTATCTATCTAGCTATCTATCTATCTATCTATCTCTCTATCTATCTGTCTATATATCTCTCTTTCTATCTATCCATCTGTCTATCTATCTATCTGTCTATCCATCTATCTATCTTATCTATCTATCTGTCTGTCTGTCTGTCTATCTATCTGTCTGTCTGTCTGTCTGACTGTCTATCTGTCTGTCTGTCTGTCTGTCTATTCATTCACACAAGTAGTTCTGATTTTAACTTTATATCTAAAAGAGAAAAATTTAATTTGCAATAACGAATTTTATCTATAATATATTCCTATCAAAACAAGTCTGATTTTATTTTCATATTTGAAAGACATCTTTATTCAATCTTACTCTCACCTAATGGTATGTTCCACTTTGTATCTCTGTCAATGTCATACAACTAGATAATTTTTAATCAACATCTGTACTTAATGACATGGATTTGTTTTTGTGTTTTTAATATCAATATATATGCTTGCTTTATTTTCGCCATCTTATATTGATTGTAAATAGCCAAAATGAAATTATGTCTTTTGAGACTATTGATTTTCTTTCTCTCTCTCTCTCTCTCTCTCTCTCTCTCTCTCTCTCTCTCTCTCTCTCTCTCTCTCTCTCTCTCTCTCTCTCTCTCTCTCTCTCCCACACACACACACACTTTGCATTCGCATTTTAAAAAATTCATTCATTTCCTTTTAATTCATAGGAACTTGTGATTCTTTTCTACTCATTACTCTGATATTTTTGTCTAAAATTTGTTATGTTCGCTTTCCATGCTAGCATGGGTTGGACGATTTGACTGAGGTCTGGCAAACCAGATGGCTGCACCAGACTCCAATCTGATCTGGTGGACTTTCTACTGCTGGATGCCCTTCCTAATGCCAACCACTCCGAGAGTGTAGTGGGTGCTTTTATGTGCCATTGGCATGAGGGCCGATTAGGTGGTACTGGCAACGGCCACACTCAAATGATGCTTTTTATGTGCCACCAGCGATCTCTTTCAATATTACTTTGCACATGCATTGTCAAGGAACACACACAGAAGTGTGTGTGTGTGTGTGTGTGGTGTGTGTGTGTGTGTATGCATACACACGCACATATCATCATCATCATCATCATTTAACACCCACATTTCCTTGCTTGCATGGGTCAAATGGAATTTGTTGAGGTAGAGCATCCTACAGTTGGATGCTCTTCCTGTCACTAAACCTCACTTGTTTCCAAACAATGTAATATTTCCCATGACCAGACATGCTTTTCTATGGAAGATTGGAAATGAACAACATTGCTTGTGTGATGTGGTGATGTTCATTTACAATTATCATCACTTGATGTCAGGACAAGGACATACTTACACACACACTCATAAATACATATATATATATATATATATATATATATAACAGGCTTCTTTCAGTTTCCATCTGCCAAATCTACCAAATTTGGTTGATCTGTGAGTTATAGTAGAAGACACTTGCCCAAGATGTCATGCAGTGGAACTGAACCTGATGCCACACGGTTGGGAAGCAAACTTCTCACCCATACAGTCACACCTGTGCTTCACTATGCCAGCATCTCACTACACCTGCACACACACACACACACACACACACACACACACACACACACACACACACACACACACACACACACACACACACACTCACACACACTCACACACATATATGACAGATATTAACCAGCATGTGGGCTATGGTAGAAGACACTTGCCTAAGGTGACACACAGGTACTGAACCTGGAGTAACTTGATTGCAAAGCTGTATCTTCACCTTACTCAAAAAAGAAAAAAAAGACTACAAAGCAAATGAATAAAATAATCTGATATAATACATAATAATACTCATGGTTTTGAAGAAGACCTTACATGACCACTTGATTTGCTAGAAATTGTAGCAACATTTCTCTGAAACCACCCAAGACATACTGTATTGGAACTGTGATAAATACACCATACCATCAGTAAAACACTATAGAAATTAAGTAGGATATTAACTCCCATCTCAACAGTCATACAAGGAAGGTACTTGGCCCACTGGTTAGAGCATCGGGTTCACAATCATGAAGTAGTGAGTTCAATTCCTGGACTGGGCTGTGTGTTGTGTTCTTGAGAAAGACACTATTTCATGTTGCTCCAGTTCACTCAGCTGTAGAAATGAGTTGCAACATCACTGGTGTAAGCTGTATCAGCCTTTGCCTTTCCCTTGGTGGCATGGAGAGGGGAGGATAGTATGCATGGGTGACTGCTGGTCTTCCATAAACAACCTTGCCCAGACTTGAGCCTCAGAAGGGAACTTTTTAGGTGCAATCCCATGGTCATTCATGACGAACGGGGGTTTTTACTCTTTTACCATGTATGAGTGCAGGGATGCCTGTGTTGTTAAAATGTTTACTTTACTACTATGTGGTTCTGGGATTGATCCTATGTGTGATACCTTGGGTAGCTATGTCTTCTACTACAGCCTTGAATTGACCAATACCTTGTGAATGGAACTTCTTTGTCAGAAATAGGGCAGAAGCCTGTCAGATACAACCACATACACACATACATGTGTGTGTGTGTGCAACTTTCATTGGTGAATACTTGCAATGGGAAGAAATGTAAGTAAGGACAGAAAAAGGCAGGGCTTTATGAATGAAGTCCCTTGAAGTGTTTGCATTGTATCAAGTCACAGATACTTCCTTATCACTCCACTGAATGGCTCGTTAGAAAGTGTCTTCTGCTATAGCCCTAGAGCCATATGATTGGATTTGGCAAATGGAAACTGAAAGGAACCCATTGTAAAACATATTCTGTCTGACCCAGGCATTAAAACAATGATGATATAAAATTAGAATAAATGGATAAATAAAATTCAATAAAATATCTCTTATCAAACTTGTTTCAAAAATCATCCATCCAAGCTACACAAAGATAGAAATACTAAATACAAGTTATACCCCAACTAATTACACCAGGACTACAACACTTTTGCTTCTATTAGATTCCCACACACCCAAAAAAAGGCAACTCAGGGTCCTATTCTTATCTTATATACATACTCAGAAACCCTAGAAATACTTGACTTTGATATTACTAACCCAAACAACCCTCTCTCTTTCACTTGTCTCTCTCTCTCTTTCAACATGCACTTGAACTACAATACTTATAAGTTTCCAGTATGTTTTTTTCTTTCCTCAAGCAATCTAAAGATTAAAGATTTTTCTCCTACTACACACACACACATATACACATGCACACACAATGTGTGAGTGTGTGCATGCATCACAATTACATCATTGATTTGTTTTAATCACAAACAGAATCTCTTCATTGATTACTTTTTAATCAATGATTGATTAAAAACTAAAAACATTTCAGGGCTTTAGAATTGATAATTGTTTTATTGAATTTATTGTTATGAATTTCTTAAACTCTTCATTGTTTTTTTTTTTTATGATCACAGCTTCATAATAAAGCAGTTTTCATGCAATCACTCCATTACTCAGTTTAACATCTCATTTTCATACTATTGCCAACTGCTGTTTATGACACATAAATTCTCCCACTATCTGCAATTTCTCCCTTGTCAAGCTGCTTTGTGTTTTTTTATATTACTTTTCAAATGCCTTTATATCTCAATACTTTATTGTTCATTGTTATTAATATCTGTATCAGCTGATATTTGAGATCAGTAAGTTTGATGGTGTCCTTGCATAAGAATATATCATATCGAATTAAACGTGGTTTTTTTTTCACATGCATCTAATGTCACTATATAAATTTTGTTGCCATTGTGCACAAACTATGTATTGTCAGGTAACTACTTAGAATATTGTTTAATTACTTTGGCTTCTCCATATCGCGGTGATTGGAGGGAATACTTAGATAACAAAATATTTTGTGGGTATTAGAAGACAAAATGGTGAATATGTTACTCCAAAGAATAGCAAGGGAAATGCACTGAAAGAGTAAAAGACTGTTGCCCTCTGTGGTCTCCCCACACCAAACAAAAGCATTATGAGAATAATCACTAAAAAGATAAAAAGCATGACTGATCTTAAGTATTGGGACCACTGTAAAACATTGAAACTTTATTCTCTCCAGTGGCACCATGAGTGCCACATCTTTTGCAGAATGTGGAGAATATACTACCAGCAGAGCATCTGTCTGGCTTCTGTACCAGTGACACGTAAAAAGCACCATTTGAGCATGATCGTTACCAGCGTCGCCTTACTGGCACGTAAACAAAACATTCAAGCGAAGTCATGGTCAGTGCCACTTGACTGACTCCTGTGCAGGTGGCACGTAAAAAACACCATTTCGAGTGTAGCCATTGCCAGTACCGCCAGATTGGCCCTCGTGCCAGTGGCACGTAAAACACCCACTACACTCTCGGAGTGGTTGGTGTTAGGAAGGGCATCTAGCTGTAGAAACTCTGCTAGATCAAGATTGGAGCCTGGCGCAGCCATCTGGCTCGCCAGTCCTCAGTCAAATCATCCAACCCATGCCAGCATGGAAAGCGGATGTTAAATGATGATGATGATGAATATGATGATGATGACGATGATTTCCCAAATGACCTTAACATTAGATTCAGAATTCATCCCAGGCTGGGGCCATGTGCCATACATCCCCTACACAATTCAGGCCCACAACACATAAATTCACTGTAATACAATTTATTTTCCTCAATGAGTATTGCTCTATTTAACTTTATCCCAAAATAAATCAAAGAAAAAAAAGATCCCATCACCTTCAAATGAAACCGGGACAAATTTTTGAAGGAATATCAGGTAAGCCACCTATACCCAGATACCTCTCAGTTAACAATGCCCTAATTGATACCACAAAACTCGACTTAAAATGACTTAACATATCTTACCAGTTGGTACTATTTAGATGTAGCCTGGGCCAATCTCTGGCTGAAGCATAACTAAGCTATTTTATCTTGCAATGCTCATTTCTACAGATGATCATCTTTAACTCAAACTGTCAAGGTCATCAACCTTTTCATCTGTTTATGCTCAAAAAGAAACCTATCAGAGGCCAGTCAGTTCTTTGTTCGTTTTATAATCCATAGCTCCAGCACTTAGGCAACATGGATAGTTATGTGAAATAAAATTTAAAAAACAGTAAAAGACCCCACTTTAGTCATTAATGACCATAGGATTGCATTTAGAAAGTTCCCTTCTAAGGAACAAGTTCAGGCAAGGTTATTTTGTGGAAGACCAGCAGCTGCCCATGAATACCAGTTTCCCCTTTCTATACCACTGATGTTGTCCAAGGGAAATGCAAAGGCTGGTACAGTTTGGCACTTGTGACGTTACAACTCATTTCTATGGCTGAGTAAATTATAGCAGTGTAAAATAAAGTGTTTTGCTCAAGAACACAGCACACAGCCTGGTCCAGGAATCGAACTCACAACTTTGAAATTGTAAGCCTGACACTCTAGCTATTGAGCCAGGCTAGCAACCAAAAATGTACACTGTAGACTCGTAACAGCATTTATGTCACTTGTATATCTGAAGTCCAACCTTGAGTGAAACAAAAATTCTGAGACAGTCATTATTCAGCTGGGTACCAGTGAACATTGAGGGTACAGTGTTTAACCATGTGCCATTGTGGGGATGGGAGGTGAAGCTGAAATATGCCAGTTGATGCTCATCAAGCAAATGTACAAGGCTGTGTGAGATTTTATAGCACTGGATGGGTCTCCATTTATGTTAAATTAATGAATCATCCAGACATGATTAATGTGATGTTGCTTCTAGATTTCATAGGCACTCTCATGTGTCCTGATTGGAACAAGTTCTGTGATGTTTTAGAGAGCCTCATTAATGAGGAAGGGACAAGAAGCCAGTGACAGTGCTAACTTAACAAGAGACTGAAGACCAAAACTGCTGTATCAAAATAGGAAGGGTAGGCGGTTGCCATTTAGTGTTGTCAAACCAGATGTTGCATATCCTTAACACTATACCAAATAGAATTTTCTATCTTGGTACAGCAGGACATCTGATTGTAATACAGGATGCTGTGATAGGTATTCAGTAGTTTTGGCAAAGCAGAAAAATTGAAGAACCCTGAATGAAAACTTCGGGTTTCCTTTCTTTTTTTTTTTTTGTATCCCGTGTATTGTATATTCCTAAGCATAGCATCAAAAATCGTGTCATTTCTGACTTCACATATAGATAAGTTTATCTAAAATCTAACTCTCAACAAGGCAGGGACTGCTGTGAGTAGAGGTGGTAGTAGGTAACATCACCAGGTTTTCCTACTGTCACATTGACTATATTAGTGGAGGCGCAATGGCCCAGTGGTTAGGGCAGCGGACTCACGGTCGTAGGATCACAGTTTCGATTCCCAGACCGGGCGTTGTGAGTGTTTATTGAGCGAAAACACCTAAAGCTCCACGAGGCTCCGGCAGGGGATAGTGGTGATCCCTGCTGTACTCTTTCACCACAACTTTCTCTCACTCTTACTTCCTATTTCTGTTGTACCTGTATTTCAAAGGGCCGGCCTTGTCACTCTCTGTGTCACACTAATATCCCCGAAAACTACGTTAAGGGTACATGTGTCTGTGGAGTGCTCAGCCACTTACACGTTAATTTCACGAGCAGGCTGTTCCGTTGGTCGGATCAACCGGAACCCTTATCGTCGTAACCGACGGAGTGCTTCGATCCATTGACTATATTATATTGTCATCTTTTATTGTGTAAAAATAAATAATGAAAGTCAAACCTATTTCCACATCCATCAGTTTTTCCATTGAATTTTGCATTAAAACCTATTTTCAGGAACCATTGTTTTCTGCTTTTCTTTTTCTGTTTTTGTTTTTTTTTAATTTCCATTTATTTTTTAATTATTGTAGTTCTGTTTTTCAATAATAGAATAGGTGGTATAGTTCTGCTAATTCAAGTATTTATATGAATTCCTGAAGCCTGTATTGTATCACTCTATACATGAATGCTAACAATTTAATAAGAATGTGTAAGCATTGCTTAGTTTTCAGCTAAATTGACTCGTTATAAATACAGCTTCAGTCCTGTAGATGTGAGATATTATTATCAGTAATGTGAGGTGGGTGCTACTAACTACAGAAGTAACTTAACTATCAATCTATCTCTTCAGTTATACGTACTCTAGGTCAGTGTTTCTGATGGGAAGTGGCTTCTATGAGGATTGAAAAGGTAGCAGACAAATTCCTGTGTTTTTGTATATTGTACATTCAGCATTTTAAATTTGTCCAATGCCATAGGGAAAAAAGAACTATTTTGATGTGAATTTTTTTTTCCTTTTATTAATAAAGAGGTGGGAGGGAACAATAAAAAAAAAGTTCCACTAAATTAGTGATGGGAAAGGGGCCAGCCAGAACCACTGGTCTAGTTGAGATAATGTCACCATTTCTCATAATGTCACACTGAATCCATTTCTATAGTTACAATTCAGAGCAAAGCTGAAATATATTGCTTGCTGAAGTCAAAATGTCAAGTCCAGATTGTTTTCTTAGATCAGAAGACATCAATAAATATTTTTCATTGCCAAATATTTCTGAGTGATTGAATTCCTTTAACATAGTTTATGCTGATATACTGGGCTTAAATACATTTTAATAGAGCCTATCTTGAATGGTATATCTCCTTCAATCATTGGTGCCTTGAACACATCCATAAAAAAGCCAGTTACGTGTTCAACTCTTGACTCACCAGCAGTTGATGTCTTCATTCTGTTCAAAGAAAATAATTTATCCATTAAATAATTTTTCTAACTTCTTCAAAGTCTCTCTATTTATTTATTTATTTATTCATTTATTCATTATTTTTTTTGCTCAGATTATGCAAAATCTATAAAACTACTGTATATAGGATAAATATTCTTCAAAGAATACTACAGTCATATTGACTGTTTGAGGAATAACAAAATATTATCACAATATTAAAATAATTGGATAAAACCAGAAATGAAAAGATAAAAGAAGTTTTTTTTCAAAAAGAGACCAATACTGACAAGAAAGCAATATTTTTCTTCCAGTAAGAAAATTATTAGTGGAAATGACCAAATGTAATATAAATACTTTTTAATTACACCTACCCTTGCACCCAACAGTTCAGATATACAATCCATTAGATATACACTACACATTAGAAGCATTTTACATCATTGGTCAAAAATATTGCAAAGAAAGTAACTTCTTTGTTTTTGGTGTCCCACTTCTTCCCAAAGACTGCCTTTCAGGACTGATAACTTCTATGTATGCTCAACATGCTTTTTGACAATACCTTCAGTAGAGCAATGTTGAGGCATGCGTCCACCACTCTTGTGCAGTTATGCCTTTGACTTACCTCCTCAGCATGTCGAATGCAGGCAGCTTCATAACCTTTGACTTCTTTATAACTAGTTGATCACTTATCGCTGTCCATTATTGACTCTTCTCATTTTCCTTTATTGAGATACAACTCTTTCGAGATAGTTTTAAATTGGCCCTTAAACCACAGCTTTCAAATGTCTTGAGCTCCTGCCATCAGTTAAGTTCTCTATACAACACTTTCTTGGGGATTCTGAAGTCATCCATTCATGTAACACGCCCTACCCATCTGAGTCATCTGGATCTAAGTATGGAGTAGAGTGATGGGACATCTGCTCTTCACAGTACTTCTGTGTTAGGAATCTTTCCTTGCCATCATATGCTGAGATTCTCCCTCAGACATTCCATACAGAGCTAAAATATTGACAAGCTGTCAATTTATTGTAAATACCAATTTAAATAGATTTAGCTAAAATGACACTAGGCACTTCTCTCTCTCTCTCTCTCTCTCTATCTCTATCTCTCTCTCTCTCTCTCTCTCTCTCTCTCTCTCTCTCTCTCTCTCTCTCCCTCTCTCTCTCTCTCTCTCTCTGATCGGTCGTGTTATTCTTTGCTCCGCAGTGAAAGATTGTTTTTGTGCTGAAAAGTTTGAAAATTTGCTGTTTTGGTCGTCGAGGCCACTTCTTTTCTGCTGTTGCAGCAGAGCTTTGCTGTTCTTTCCCCCTTGTTTCAAGGGGGAAGTGACGAAAAGACATGAATTTGCAACCAGTCTCCTCCGAGTCGGAGGAAAACGTTGAAAATTTGTTTGAAGGCATGAAGGCGAAAATGCGGGAGGAGGAAGGTAGAAGTAAAGAGACGTCTCACGCGAGCGTCACAAAAGCAGACGACAATATGTCTGGCGAAGTTAGTAAACGACAAGAAAAGGCAAAAATAAATTTTGCGAGTGCAGCAACTCGCCCCTGTGAAAATATAGTCATCAACAAGGAAGAATAAAGAAATACCAAGGACTACTAAAAAAAGAAGGTGATAATGTGAAGTTGTTCCCTCCCAGTGAATTGATTTACGCGACGGAGAGAAAAACTGTCATATACAAGACGTATAATGTCAAAAATAAGAAAATTGACTTCGTACAGAGAGAAGCCATTGAAAAATGTTTAAGGCCGATATGGCAACAAACTACATTTATAACAAGGGGTAGTCGCTTCGGCACAGTAGAGGTGCGTTTCCCTAGCGAAGAAATAGCTAGGGAACATTCAACAAGAACGTTGAAGTCGGAAGAGGTAGTTCTTTTACCATTTTATTTAGGAATGAGAACTAGTAGAATAACGGTTACGGACATTCCGCCCGAAATAGATGTGGACTTCATAACAGCAGCGATTCTCTTAGGCAAAGAGGAAGAAATTGCCATTCTTCAGTCTAAAAGATATCGCCCCACAACCTGGTATGGACAGGACTTAGAGCTTGTGATCCAAGCGAACCTCTCGGACTTGGAAAAATTGCCAAGCACCCTCACCATTGGAGATACCACCTTGATGGTAATAGTCGAGGGAAGAAAACCGAGATGCTATAAATGTGGCGAGAAAGGCCACATACGGTCGAGCTGCAAGAAGACAGCGAAAGAAAATACTACAGAGGCAAGCACGATGCCGAAAACAACTTCACCGCTAGAAATAGCAGCCACGTCGCGCACCCCAATTGCCGAAATTCAGCCGACAACGGGAGAAAACAACGACAACAACGATGACAACATCAACAACATCCAGGAGTGGGTCAACGTGGAAGCTTCAAAAAGAAGACGGAAACGGAAAAATCCACCTTCTTCGGATACACAGGACTATACTCTGACACAGACAAGCACACCCACACCCACAAATACAGTCGCAAACACACACGTAGCCAAAAAAACACACACACTGGAAAAAGCACACACAAACACTCACACACCTACCACAAGCACGCACACACCTACAAACACCCACGCTTCTACAAGCACACACACACCCACAAACACACACACACACAGCCCCCTCCACAATCACCTAACAAAAAAAAAAGAAACACCTTCACGGCGATAAATAAAAACAATAACCCATTAAGGGAAAAAATTAATTTACTGAAATCGGCGAAAAAATATATCGCAACAGATATAAATAGTATTATATCCGAAAATGTAGAATTTTATACGATAGATAACGAGGATTATTTTGAAATTAAAAAATCTTTTGCGGAGGACGTAGGCCCGTTACAGATGAACTTTTCAAGCCATCTGTACAAGCAATTCGCAAAAAAACTGACCTCGCAAAACACAACACTCACAGACAGAAAAGATGAGGGTGAATCTACACCCTCTCTTCTGTTAAAACAGTAAGTTTTAAACATTCAACTAAATTTTCACATTCTCGTTTAAACTCGGTTGTATAAATATTCGCGGCCTGGGGTCGTATTGGAAGCAAGGCTACCTCCTTAACGACCTTAGGTCGCATCGTTTGGATGTAGTGGTAATTACCGAATCCAGACTGAGTGGGCTGCAGGCTTTTTCGCCCCTTCTAAACGGCTACGAGAAATACATTTCTCCCTGTCGACCTGGAGGGGGAGGAGGAGTGGCAGTGCTGGTCAGGAAAAACCTAGATTTAGAGATTAGAACTGTCTTTATAGATCCGGAAGGCAGGTTGGTCGTTTTGGATGTGACGCACAGCAGTGGTAAAGTGTTCAGGCTGGTCGCTGTCTATGCTCCCTGCGAAGGAAAAGCCGGGCAGAAAGAGTATTTCAAAAGCCTAGAGAATTTTCTTGGCACGTCGAACACGTTAGTATTGCTAGGTGACTTCAACATAATTTGCGATGCAAGCGTAGATTATGTTGGCTCAAGAAAGAATACGAGGGGATTACCTCACCTCAACGATATGCTAAGTCGTTTCGAATTGGCAGATAGATTCAGACTGGACCATCCAGACATTCCAGAGTGGACCTGGGCAAGAAACGACGGGTCGTCCAGATCTTATATCGATAGAATCATAACTAGAAGGAAAGATAAGAAAATACTTAGCTGTCCACAACACCATATCGTCAGCTACAGCGATCACAAATTAGTGACCTGTACGTTCGACATAGATAGCATGTGTAGACGAGGTACCGGCTACTGGAAGCTAAACAAGTCACTATTGGACTGTGAAGCCTACAGGAATCGGATTAAACAATTAGTAATGAGGGCGTTAACCGGATCCATTATCAACAATAAATGGTGGTACGCCCTGAAAAGAGCCATCAAATTTGAGTCAATTAGGTTTAGCAAAGAACTAGCTAGTGCTAGAAACAAAGTAGAAAAGGAACTAGTTAAGGCTATAGAGGAGGCAATGAGGTCAGGCTGTGCATCGAAAGTGTTAGCGGCGAGGTTAGCACTAGACCAACATCTCCAAGCTAAACATGAAGGGTGCATTATTAGGGCTAAGATCCGTGCAATGAGACAGGAAGGGATCAACGCAGCCGGATGGGCCCGGTCGGTAGAGGGCCAGCGTGGCAACAACTCAACCATTCGATCCTTGACGGGCCCAAATGGTCGATTAGTAAACGAACCCGAGGAGATGTGCAAGGTGTTTCATGATCATTTCGCCCAGCTATTCGGGAGGAGCGGCGAGCTGGAGCGCGGGGAGAAGCTCGCAGACTTCCTAGCCGGTTCGCCGCGTCTATCGGGGCCGGACGCGGAATCTTGTGAGGCGCCGATCACAGCCAAAGAAGTCAAGGATATGTTGGCAGAATGCAGCGGGGACAAATCGCCGGGACTCGATGGTCTGCCTTACGAACTCTATAGTAGCATGCCAGACTTGTTTGGGCACCTACTTGCATGCGTGTACACCAACTGGCAGCAGAACGGGAGAATTCTTAAGTCTGTGAGCTGAGGGGTGGTAGCGTTGTTAAGAAAGGACCCAAACAAGGGGGATTTAATTGATAATTTCCGGCCTATCACTCTGCTTAACGCAGAGTTGAAGATCTTGGCCAAGGTCTTAGCAAAAAGGTTGGCGAGGGTCGTGGGTGAACTTGTTGGCGAGGTGCAAAACTTGCGCCATCCCTGGAAGGACCATCCACGACAATCTCCACTTTCTACGCTATGCCTTAGAAAGGGTAAATAGGATTCCTGGCAAGGGTGGGGCTATGGTCCACTTGGACCAATCGAAAGCGTTTGATAGGGTGGACCATCAGTATCTGGCGGCGGTCCTCGCGGCGGCTGGCTTCGGCCCGACCTTCCGCGGATGGATCATCGCTTTATACAGCAACATCGAATCGGTAGTTCGTGTAAATGGTTTCCTTTCGGAGCCGTTCAGCATTGAACGTTCGGTACGTCAAGGGTGTCCTCTCTCCCCGCTTCTCTACGTTTTGGCCCTCGAGCCGTTGCTGAGGAGGTTGGAAACTATGAGAGGTACCCCGCAAGATCTAGGGTGCGGAAAGTCAGCTTCGGCGTATGCGGACGACATCACCGTCATCGTTTCCCGAGTTGAGCACCTACAGTGGGTGTGTGAGGCCTTAATGGACTACAAAGCGGTGGCAGGAGCGAAAGTCAACCGGGATAAATCGGTCGGCTTGCAACTCGGCACCTGGAGGGGCAAGTCGATGTCTTCCGACAGCGTCATAGGACGTTGGACGGAAGGACCGGTGAAAATGCTTGGGATCTGGTTAGGTCCAGATCTCCAGATAGAGAAGAATTGGAGCGAGGTGGCGAGAAAGGTGGCTCTCCTAACTCAGACATGGTCTGAACGGAATCTGTCCTTGAAAGGGAAGGCGGAGGTTGCAGAAGTGTTTATCGCCTCTGTAATCACTTACCGCCTAACCGTAGTGCCTTGCCCCGATTCGTGGCTGAACAAACTGGAACGCATGCTCTTTCGCTTTTTGTGGAGGGGCAGCAGACCTCTTGTAAGGCGCTCTATTTGCTGCCAAAAGCCGCTGAACGGTGGGTTAGGGATGCCGTGGCTAAAAATGCGCAGACATGCGCTCAGGCTTAGGCACCTCTGGATTTACCTGGACGGTGAGCAGGTGTGGTCTCCGTTTGTCAAGCTGTTATTTCCACAGTTCACATCGTTTAACGAACTGAACCCATGGATCAAGTGTAGACCGAGGTTGGGCATGTGGCATGCAGAGTGCTATCAGGCACTCGTGCTTCTCTCCCAGTCGGGCAACGCCGGTGGCGGGGCTACTACCGCATTCTTCTATAGAGGGTTAGTAGAGTTTAAGTGTGACGACGTCCTAGGAGAAACTCTGGGCTTCGACGAAAATCAACTGGCCAGCCTGTTCCAAAGAACATTCGGTCCGGGGCCTATGGATAATTACCAAAAGTCCCTGGCCTGGCAATGTTACAGAGGAGCTTTACCGGTTCGAGATAAGCTCTTTAGACATGGGTGTGCACCTTCGCCGGTTTGTGCAAGATGTAAGAGGGACAGTGAAACTGTCCTGCACGCGATTGTGCAATGCCCCAAGGTGACTGAACTCTGGACTTATGTCGAACACCTGCTGTCGCATTCGAGAAGAGTACAACTGTCGAGCGAATCTGTAATTAAGATAGTTCCGCCGACCTTCCTGAATAGGGAGGAGCGAGCCTGTTTTCTTTCGGTAGTTGCTATGGCGAAAGAAGTAGTGTGGAAGACGAGAGTAAAAGGAATTGCAACAGGCATGTTTATCTCCAGTCTCGAGCTAATCGACTTTTTCGTTTTCCACATGAAACGGAAAATAAGGCTGGAGAAGAAATGCCTGTCGCAAAGTGTGTTTCGTAAAAGATGGAAGTCTATAGCAAGTATGTTGCGAGTGAAAGAACCTATTTAATCGAGAATGTAAAAAAGGATAAAGCAAAGTCTTCAGTGTGAGTATGTGGTTTGTGGGGTCGACCGCGTCCTCTGCTTCATTTTTTGTAATCACTCATTCTCATTTAATTGTATATATATTAATTGTTTGTTTATTCATGTTTCGTCTCATTCGATACGCTGACCCCAACGTTTGTTTTGTCCCCTCTTTTTCTCAACCTTATGGTGAATAAAGAAATACTCTCTCTCTCTCTCTCTCTCTCCCTCTCTCTCTCTCTCTCTGAACATACTGCATGATACTTTGAAAAGTATAGGAATATGCGCAGAATAATATATGTTCTTGATTAAAACTGGAAATAATTCAATGAAACCTCCCTTATAATTAACTTTTTTTTTTCAAAGAAAGGTAGGACTGCTACCTGCTTGAAAAGTATGATATTGTGAAAGAAGTACTTAATGAGTAACAGCTTGATGATCTAAAATATCTAAAGCAAATTGGATATAATTTTCAATGTTTAACACCGTTATCTTGTTTATTGTATTTTTGAGTAAAAACCAGAGCTAAGAAATTTTAATTTAACCAAGGTAACCAGCTAGAGAAGACACACAGGTGTGTTTTTAGTCAACGTATAAGGAATTCTAAAAACACGTGATAACTTAATGATTTATCTTAAGTTAGCTGGTGGTAACAATCAGTGCAAATTTAGAAATAGATATCAATAAGAATTTATTATGTAGTTGTCAAGGTTGAAGAAAGAATGAGATTCTAGTTTAATAAATTGTAAGGTCAAATACATTGTGGCAGAAGACACTTGTGATGATTGGAGATAAAAAAAAACTGATGGCGATGCAGTGTAGATATAAATATTATAAATACATGCTCTAAAGTTGAAGTTAATAGTCTGAAAAATTATAGTCTTTATGTCCAACATTTTAGATATTTTATCGGGCAGAACTATTTAACTCATTGCTGCAAAAGTTATAAAACAGATAAAGTTAATAATTATGTTCATTGTTTTTTTTTTCTTACTGATATTAGTTTTTGTAAAGATATTCCAATCTGTTACTAACTGAAGCTTGAAGCGACTGATAGAATAGATTTTTTCTTCCGTCATTCTGTTGAAAATTTGATATCTTAGATTTGTTTGGTAAATCAATTTTGTTGAGATTAGGTTACATCTATTTAGTTTTCTTACTCCTCATCAATACCAATAATATCACTTGTCATTTAGAAATTTACTCTTCAACACACTTTGTTTTATTTTTATTGCCATTCTTATTTGTATCATTGGGTTTTCTTGGGTTTTTTAACATTGGAATTTTCTGAGAAACTGTTTCTTTCTACAATTAAGTCTATTTTAGTAGTCCTAAACTTTATTATACAGTCTAATTTTTATAAAGCTGCCTTAGTTATCATGTTATATGCATTCCTGGCTTATACTATTAAACCACTTTCATCGTAAGTAGACTAGAAAATTATTCTCTTAATAAATCAACACTTCATTTTGTGTTATTCTCTACTCATCTGTCAACTTCAGTGTATTGTCAGTTTGCTATAATATATTAAGCTAAGGTGATAAGAGTTCCTATATATGATCTTTGAGACATATATACCATTCAATTTGTTTCTGTCTACATAACTTAATATTAAATAAAAATCTCTCTTTCAATTCATTTATTAATTTAAAAAGATATAATAATAATAATAATGTGCTGTTTATCTTGATATGAGATCACCATGTTGCGCACATATGGTTGTGATGCATGTGCCTGGTGTACCCTTATCAGATGGGTAGTCATGATGGGTATATTGGGCTTCGTATATTTTACCCCAGTGTCACTTTGATGATATGAACTGCTCTCTCACTCAGTAATAATAATAATAATAATAATAATCCAATAGAAAGAAGCAATTTTTAAATTTCATTTGATTTTTTATTGAAGAGATTACAGTATCTGTACAATAAGAAATATGTTATTCTTATCTTTTGTTATATATGGTAAAGTAAAAAAGACAGATTTTTTGCAATAATGTTAGTGGAATTTTCCATATTAGGGATCTCGTAAAATAGTTACACTGGCATAATATTTATTTTCAGTCTCTAATATGTTATAGTTGTTATCTGATATCACTCTATTTCATTATCTTATGACTAATATTCATCAGATAAAACTTCAGTAAAATGTTATCATTGTTTTCCTTACTTTTAGTATTTCATTTATAAGAAATAGCTTGCCATATGATACATAAATTCAGCTATTGTTAGACAATCTGTTATTGCCTGCTTTATGGATCATCTAAATTTTAACGTTCCTATTTATAGAATGCATCCAATAAAATATACATTTCAGTCCCTTCTTCTTCATTGTGAATGTTTCCTAATCACACAGTATTACACTTCTACTTCCTTGTAATACAGCTTAATTTCAGTTGGTATAGAGAATACTTTTGGCATTAAGCTTTACATAGTTCTCAGGCTCTCTTGCTGTGAAACACAAGTTACTCTGTTATCATTAAGCTTACTACTGATAATAATTAGATTACCCAAATATCAAAGCTTATGTTCCAGTGATACTTTGTTGTAAGCCATATTATATTCAGTTATATTATGTTTCATGTAGGGAGCAAATAAAACGCTTGTCTCCTCTCAAGTGGCTTCAACCATTTGCATCATTCATGCAACTTGTAGCTGCCCTACCCAGAGTAATATTAAATTACATTTTACTCTTGTTTACTGCTATAAACAAATTGTTGTCTGTTTTGTTTTGGGGTTTGTTTTTTTTTACTTTTTTTAATGCATTTTTTTCCTCTTTTCATAAGATAATGAATTGAATTTCAGATAATTGATAGTTCTCTGTATTAGCAACACCCAATTTAGTAAAATATTGTTGTTGTTATTGTTGAATCTTTGATAAACCACAGATCTCTAATCCCATCTCTTCAGACAGTGTATATAAGACTATTCTATCTAATAAGTCCTTCCTCCTTTTTTTTTTTTTTAAACAGTTGGGTAAGATTTGAGAGGGATTTGGATGCTATTTATACACTGTTGTTCAGCCATGTAGAGGTTTCTTTTAGTAAAAAGTAATACATGCTGGTGTAAATACATGAAGAATTACCTTATAATATCTGTGGTGGGTGTTTTTTCTTGACTGCAAGCATAGCTGTATGGTTAAGATGTTCTCAACCACATGATTTCAGGTTCAGTCCCATTGTGCAAGTACCCCACCATTGTGGTACATTGAGCAAGGTACCACACAAGGTGGTAGATTATCTACCACTATAACACCAGACAGACCAAAGTCTTGTGAGTGGATGTGGTAGACAAAAACTGAAAGAAGCCAATTGTATGTGTGCATGTATATATATATATTAATGTTTGTTTTTATGTTCAATTATAATAAAAACAATTTTGCATTAATCTGAAGAGCCTTTCTATACTTTTGTAGACTATAAATTTATCATTCAAGAAGAATTGTATTGATAGTGACTTCAAAGTTTTAGTTTTGGCCAGCTAAGTCATCATTGGATTATATTGTTTATGTATGTGTGAATGTATGTGTGTGTGTGTGTGTGTGTGTGTATATATATGAATGTGAATACTAGCCTACTCACTTAGCCAGCAGAGTGGTGTCACTTGATAGCTAAAACAATGCGAAGCGCATTGTGACCAGCAATGTGTAGCAACATCTCATAGCCTGGTCAGTCATGTAATCACGTGGTATATATACATACATATATATATATATATATATATATATATATACATACATTCATAGGAATTTCAACTGTGTTTTGTGGTCTGCTACCACAACAGCTCCTTTATAGGATCCAGTTAGCTCAAGACATCATCAGGAGGAACCACGTCCAGTTTCGGCCCCTACTCCTCTACCGTTTTGACGTGGCAGGGCCCCCCTTTTGGAGGTGTCTTCAGCTTTGGTGTTGGGTGCATGTCTTCTTTCTTCTGTTCCCTGGCCTCTTCAATGTAGCATCAACGAGTGTCAGCGGGCAACTGACTGTTTTATGATATAAAAATTACAAGTTTCTCATCAAACGCTCATTTTTTGTTACTATTGTGTTAATGGTCAGCAAATTGAGAATAATTTTGAGGCAAATGCTTGAGGATAAAGAATTACTTTATACAAATAAATAAATTGGTAGCTCAGTGTTTAGCATTTGACAATGTATAAATCTTTTGGTGTCATGTGTTTAGAACCTCCTAATATCATTGCGTTATACTGCATTACAAGGCTAACAAGGGAGCTTCTATGTGGTCATTTGGCCTGCAAGAAATAACAATAAAATCTTCTTCAAATCTTACCTTACCATCTTCAAATAGAAAGATACACTGCTTTCAACAAAAAAAGAAGACAAAAATGACCTCAGCTGATGTGTCTTTGATCATTACTATGCTTAGTCAGGGCTGACTTTGGGCTAAATAACTTATGCTAGCCTATTTGGTTGTGACATATGTACCATCTTCACTACAGAGGTGGGCTACTGTTAACAAAAAAAAATAAAATCTGCACCATCTTCAAGCATAAAATATCAAAAATAGCACATTTGCAGAATTATTCAATCCATGCTGATATAAGAAAATGAGTGGAAAGACATTTAAGAAAATAACAAAGTTCATTTTAAAAGCATATGTAGATCTTAGTCACTATTACATATATAAAGTGAAGGAGATGTTATTTCAGTCTCTGCAACAGTATCCTGCAGTGTTCAAGGATTACATCACTATGCCAGCTGGATGCTGTTCAACACCAATATATTTAGATATTAACAGTATTTACATTATTGACCATAAACTCTAATTTATTTATATTGGTGGTTAATGAGGTTAAATTAGATACCGTTTAACTGTTGTTATTAAAATACTACATATGGATACTGTCACTAAAAATATATATACACCTAAAAGAAAAACGGTAGGATGTGGAGCTGTGTCAGAGTTAGTTTGAAACTGCACTTTGTTCTATAAATTTGTTTCGTATCTTTTACACATCTGTCAGTACCTTTTCCTGTAATATTTTTTTATGTTCTAATTAAACATGTGAACCAAATAAGTATGAAAGGTAGAATAACAAAATGAAGTTTAACCCTTTCATCACTGTATTTATTTTGAGATGCTCTGTATTTCTTTCAATTACTTTAAATATAACAAAGAATTTAATAAATTAATTTAGTTATCATTCAGTTAGTGTTAGGAACATAACTTGTGACTAAGGTTTGGTGGAAGATTTTAATTCCAAACTTATGAAAACAAAACATTTGTACTCAGAGCTAGGGCCAGATTCAGCCGGGTTGGTAATGAAAGGGTTAAATAAGATTTATTTAGATTCTGAACTGAAGTTTTTACAAGTGCATAGTTTAAATAACAGAAAATTGAATGTGAGGACACCATTGTTGAGTTACTAATTAGATTCAATATTTCAGACGTTGCTCTTTATGTAACATGTCCATAGTTATTTTAAAGCAATAGCTGCAAAGTTGATACATGAAACCAACTACACACACACACACATGCATGCATGCACACACACGCACACACACACACACACACACACATGCTTCATGAACCCCTGCTAATCAGAGCTGATCATGTATCTGCACATATACAGGCAGGCCTGATCATGGTATTTAGTGGAAGGCAGATTGTTGCCCAAGCATGCAAGTATGCCTTCTGCATCCCACCAGTATTGTCCAAAAGAAAAGCTAGCACTTAAAAGCTGACACAACTTTACACCTGCTTCACAGCAGGTGTTGCTGTCAGAATGCAAAGATCTAGAACAGGTGTTTCAAGATAATCCATCCAACATTCTAACAGTTCCAGATTGATACTTTATTTATTAACCCTCCAAAAATGAAAGACAAAGTCAACCCTATTATGATTTGAACTCAGGATGCAAAGAGTTGAAACAAATACTGTGAGGTAGTCTGCTCCTTGTTCTAATAGCTCTGCATTAAAAGATGGGTTTACAACAAATGCATGTCTCACACACACACACACATTTCCTGCCAAGAAAAAAAGGAATTCCGTATGCTGTATAAACACGGATTTTGATAAAAGGTTTCATGATGATATACTCACCTTCTTATACCTTGAAAGTTCACTCTGGCATCCCATCACTACTATTTTTCTTCTTCCTTGCTATTATGTTAGGTGGAGTAGCCATCTATCTCCTCTATAACAAGACATCTGTGCTTGTCTCTCTAACATGCTTTTGCTGACCCACACCAGACATAAAAAACCCTCTCTTCTCAAGTACTCTTCATCTTCCACTTAGTTGAGGAGGCTTTTTTCTGTTTTAAAATTAGTTGGTGACCTCACTAGTGCTGTGGTGTGAAAAAAGCACCCAGCATACACTTTAAAGTGGTTGGCATTAGGAAATGCACCTAGTTGTAGAAGCCATGCCAAAGCTGGCATTGGAGCTCAATGCAGCCCTGTAACTTGTTGCCAACTCATGCCAGCATGGAAATGGGATGCTAAATGATGATGATGACAACAACGAGCAAGCTCAGAGCAACTGAACAGGCTCATAAATGCATTATGCTTGGAACATATGAAGAGAAAATATGACAACATAATGGGTTAGTAAATTAAATGTCATTGTCAAGTTTGCAAAATCATCGCAATGGAGTTGGACTGAAAATGCCCAGACAACTAGTGATCATATTGGGGACAGGAAAAGCTGATAGACTGGATTCTTAGAGACCATAAAAGAGATGGTGGGTGATTAAAAAATGAGATGGAGGAAAGAATTGGAGAGATCTGATAAAAATTGGAGATGAGAAACTGAAAGCAAAAAGTTTTTGAAAGATATAGGAAGACCTTCTAACCAATAGAAAACATTGGCTGATTTCCTTGACTGATATAAGCGCAAATACATATACACATATCATGTTGTACACATCTCATTGTCACATTCAAAATATAATATACCTATAAACACTCACACATGTACATGCACACACACACACACGCACACACACATACATACATATACTTGTATACTCGAATATATAAAAATTGGAAATGTCAAATTGGATAAACTTAGTACTCCTCTTATTAGTAATAGAACTAAACCAGTCAACAACTTGAAATGAATTAGACCATAAACTAAGTTTCAATTTTTTAATTAAATTAGGAACATATTTATCTCGAATATTTTTACTAAGCACACCGATGTCAGATCTAGAAGGGCAGATAAGTCTTAATGATGGGTTATTAAAAAAATGTTGTTTGTGATCTTTCAAAATGAACTGAGGTTGCTTAGGATCAAGTGGTTCTGTCTTCATTTGTAGGTTATACTTATGTTAAAATGTCTTATTGACTTTTATTTCTTCACTTCTCTGAAGAGAAGATTACATTGTTTTACACCAATTTATTCCTATGGAATAATATTACTGATATCTTCGAAACATGTGTCGGAAGTAAAAGTATTTGAATTATACCTGCGTTAAACTCCATTTATTTATTTATATATTATACAAAAAAATTCCACGTAAACCAGAAGTTTCTACCTTTAAAAACAAGGAGTTACAACCTCTTGTGTGATGTTTTGCTACCCTGGTAACTATTTATCTATTTTTTCCATGTTAATTGTTAACAAGGGAAAAATACACACACTCTCCCTATATATATATATATATATATATATATTTGTATATCCACGTACACACAGACACCTTGCTTGTTTACACACTTACATAATTTCACCTCTCCCTCCCTCCCTCTCTCCACCCCAAAATGTAAGTCACTGGAAGCTGAAGCTTTAATCTATGTCTATTGAAGTTTCATGAATAGCTGTCAAGTTACTAATGGGAAATTGAATCCACATTGGATCTTTGTGATACATGTTATCTATTGTTTATTTAATATGTCTTCCGAGTTCTTTACTGATTCAATTGGAAGTAGTCTTGACAATTACAAGTTAATATCATTAAAACATAAACTTAGTGCATAATATCAACATAAACAATTAAGGGCACACATTAACAGAATTAGTGTAATGATTGATTAAATATTTAGATTTATAGGATATTGAAGGGCAGTCATTGAATTTCAGTTCAAGATAACTTTGCTATTTGTATTCAGGAAAGCAACTTCACTCTACTCCTTTCATCATCATCATCATCATCACCATCGTCATCATCATTTAGCATCCTGCCTCAGCAAATTTCAGCAGACCTTTGTGAGTATGGAAAAATGGCCACTGAAACAATGATAATATATATATATATATATATATATATATATATATATGTATATAAGTGGATGGCATTAGGAAGGGCATCCAGCAGTAGAAACCATGCCAAAACAGACTGAAGTCTGGTGCAGCCTTCCAGCTTGCCATCATGGACAACAGACGTTAAATGATAATGATGATGATAATAAATATAAGTGTAAGATCCAAGGATTGGTGTGTAGGAAGAAAGTGAGCTTCAAGCAATGCATAGAAAATATAAAAAGACAACTTTCAGGAACAATAGTGGTTTATTGGGGCTGAAATTTATGGATTTTTTTCTGTATCAACGTATTGAAAAAAAATTATTTTATATTTCATGTATGTAAATAAAAATCCAAGAGTTAAGGAATGAAGTAGATAAGACTCAGGCTACGTATGTTTTATAGGAAGCGGAACCTTGGAAATGGTAAATATCCAAAGCAAGGTGTACTCTTCAGGCGAAGGATATCTTGACTAAATGAAGGTTGCTTTGTTGTTAGGAGGCCCTTGTTAACATGTGGAGGCCTCCTAACAAAGTAAACTTCATTTAATCAAGATACTCTTGGCCTGAAGTGTAGCCTGAGGTACACACCTGGTTCCAAGGTTCTGCTTGCTATGAAAGATATGTAGACTGGATTTTATTTACGCCATTCCTTGGATATATATATATATATATAAATAATTATAAATTCTTTTATTTGTCTCAGTCATTTGATTGCGTTATGCTAGCCCCAGGACGTTTTTTATAAGTCTAGTACTTATTCTATCAGTCTTTTTTGCCAAACTGCTCAGCTATAGGGATGTAAATTCACCAACACCAGTTGTCAAGTGGTGATGTGGGGACAAACAAATACACAATGACATACACACACATAGATATATACATATATATATATATATATATATATATATATATGATGGACTTCTTTCAGTTTCCATCCACCAAATCCACTTATAAGGCTTTGTCAGCTCGATACTTGCCCATGGTGCCACATAATGGGACTGAATCTGGAACCAGATGGTTGGGAAGCAAACTTTTTACCATACTACCATGCCTATATATATGTATATATATACATAATATATATAAACTAGAGAAAAACCACTATTATGTAATTCAAACAATGATAGACATAAACCATATCATATAGAAAAAATAAAATGTATTATAAAACATATAACTAGATCACAAAATGTACAAAAAAATGAATAAACAAAATAAAATAAGTAAAAAGACTACGTACGTTTTACTTATTATATATTGTTTACTCATTTTTTTGTATTTTTTGTGATCTAGTTATACGTTTTATAATATATTTTATTTTTTCTTTATGATTTGGTTTATGTCTATCATTGTTTGAATTATATAATAGTGGTTTTTCTCTAATTTATATATATATATTATATATTTATATTGTGAAATTTTCCCTGCAAGTTAGGAGTTATACTCCCTGTTATTAATATATAATGTTGCCAAAATTACTTCCCAAAGACAAGGCTTTCTCTGCAGAACCAGTAATATTAAATATTCTATCTCTGATTAGTTGCAGACCTTCTGCAACAGAATTAAATTACTGTTTACATACCTGATGTTTGGATGTTTGTACTGCTGCTATGCTCATAGTACTGCTGGATTTAAAAGCCAGCAACTGACCTTTGATTGTCTTAAACAGTGTCTGCTTTGTTGCAGGCATTTAGGCCTGGTTTCTTCCCACCACTCTCAAAGTAAGTGAAGAAGATCACAGGTACTTTCCTTCTATATAATTTTAAGAAAATAAAAAAATAAGAACATCTTAGACTACACCTAATCAGTTGACAAAGATCCACTCACCACCAAACCACATCCATTAATTCACAGACACTCTGTGTCCTCTCCCTGTGCCTTCTTGCAGATTTTAACTTGTAAACTACAATCAACTACATGTTGCCGTGGACATGTTTACAAAGTCAGAAAACAGCACAGCTCCCATGACTTTCGGAAACATTTTTTCATGCTAAGAGTTGCTGAAGCATGGAACAAACTGGCGGCATCAGTTGTTAGTTGTCGGAGCACTGCATCCTTCAAAACTTCCATGCTTTCTGAGATTTGCCAACACTAGACCTGATTTTCTCCCCTCCATACACACACAAGCATGTATCTGACTCATACACTGTTCACTTTCCAGACATTTGTATATTACTGCATATGCTTTATATGCACTTTTGACAAGTTGTGGTGCACCTGAGCACTGTATACAATAATTTCGTTATTATTATTATTAATATTATTATTATTATTATTATTAATATTATATGCATTTGCACTTTACTATACCTAGTGATCCAGTCAACTGACCAAATTTACTCACCAACAAACTACAACTACTGACTTACAGATACACTGGGTCTTCTCTCTGTCTCCTTTTGCTCTTCGTAACTATCAAACTACAAGCCGTCTCTATATTCTACACTAGAAATACACTTTTTTCCTTATCCCTATTGTATATCAACCCTTAAACTCTGCACTAAACACTATTCGTCTAAATTATACTTTTTTAAGCCAAAACAATGCAAGTTTTTTTTTATATTTTTTATTCAGAGGAATTGAGGTAATAATACAGGTTGATAGTGTTACCTGGTATATCAGTGTTTCAGGGTTAGGACCTCTTCCTCAGTTGTTATTCCAAAGATTTCCTGAGGAAAGAATCCTAACCTTGAAATCCTGATATACCAGATGATACAATCAACCTGAATTATTTTATTACTTGTACTGTTTTGGCTTTAAACTAAAATCATCATCATCATCGCTTAACATCCGTTTTCCATGCTAGCATGGGTTGGACAGTTTGACCGGAGTCTGGGAAGCCAGAAGGCTGCACCAGGCTCCAGTCTGATCTGGCAGTGTTTCTACAGCTGGATGTCCTTCCAAGATGCCAACCACTCCGTGAGTACAGTGAATGCTTTTTTATATGTCACTGGCACAGGTGCAAGAGGAGGCTGGCAATGGCCATGATCGGTTGGTGCTTTTTATGTGCCACTGGCATGGAAGCCAGTCAAGGCGGCGCTGGTATCTGCCACGTTTGGATGGTGCTTTTTATGTGCCACCGCCACAGGTATCACAACTACAATTTCCATTTGATATTTATTTTGATGTTGATGTGGTTGACTCAATAAGTCTCCTCAAGCATAGCAGGTTGCCCTACAATCCAAAGTAAGCACAGCAGGCCATTCTGCGAGCCATGAACTCACTTCATTTGTCGGGTCTTCGCAGTCACAGCATATCTCCAGAGGTCTCGGTCTTTTGTTAATGCCTCTGTGAGGCCCAATGTTCGAAGGTCATGCTATACCACCTCATCCCATGTCTTCCTGGGTCTACCTCTACCCCGGATTCCTTCAACAGTTTGGGAATGGCACTTCTTCACACATCTCTCCTCATCCATCCGTAGTACATGACCATACCAACGCAAACGTCTCTCCTGCATGCCACATCCGATGCTTCTTATGTCCAACATTTCTCTCAGGGCACTTACACTCTGTCGAGCATGCACACTGACATTACACATCCAGCAGATCATGCTAGCTTCATTTCTTTAGAGCCTACACATGCCCTCAGCAGTCACGGCCCATGTTTCACAGCCATGAAGCATGGCAGTTCACACATGTGTCATAAAATCTACCTTTCACTTTGAGCGAGAGACCCTTTGTTGCCTGTAAGGGAAGAAGCTTTCTAAACTTTGCCCAGGCTATTCTTAATTCTTATTATCAAAAACATTTATGTATGTGAGATAAAGCTTTTCATATATACTACTACACTTTTCTAAATCTTTTTCTTGTGAATTAGAAATAGTGTAATCTAAACTTTCAAATTTTGACATAGGTACAAGAGTGGCTGTGTGGTAAGTAGCTTGCTTATGGACCACATGGTTCCGGGTTCAGTCCCACTGCATGGCACCTTGGGCAAGTGTCTTCTACTATAGCCTCAGGCCAACCAAAGCCTTGTGAGTGGATTTGGTAGACAGAAACTGAAAGAAGCCTGTCATATATATATATGTATGTATGTATGTATCTGTGTTTGTCCCCCCAATATCGCTTGACAACCAATGCTGGTGTGTTTAGGTCCCCATAACTTAGCGGTTTGGTAAAAGAGCCCGATAGAATAAGTACTAGGCTTACAAAGAATAAGTCCTGGGGTTGACTTGATTTGACTAAAGGCAGTGCTCCAGCATGGCTGCAGTCAAATGACTGAAACAAGTATAAGAGTAAAAGAGAGTAAAGAGAGTATAAGACTAGCAAGACTAGCAGTTGGGTATGAGGTAATAAATTACACCAACCCCAGTACTTGACTGGTACTTTATTTTACCAACCCCAAAAGAATGAAAGACAAAATTGGTCTTAGTGAGATTTTGTGCTTAACATTTAAAGATCTGGAAAAAAATGCTGCTTAGCATTTAGTCCAATGCTCTAACAATCCTGCCTGTTCGTTACCTTCAAAATAATGATAACAAGCTTATTGTGTACAGTGTTTATGTGCACTACAATTCATCAAAAAGGAGTAAAAGATGGGTCAGAAAGTTGCAATGAATCAGTTTACAAAAAGCAGCAGTGAAATCCAAAAATGCCCAAATTGGAAACAATATGACACAAAAAGACAAACATGGACAATAAAAAGTAAAAGAGTCATAAAGAGGAAAGTGTGCATTGGCACATCAGAAGTAGTGTTGGCAAATATCAGGAAGCATGGAATTCTTCAAGCCTAACTAACTGGTAGGTTACCTAGGAGTTAACCAAGAACAGGATAATATCCATAGTCTCAGTTGGCCAAACTTGGGAATCCAGCTGGGAAATCTAATGATGGTCACTTCCTATAGGTCACTATGGAGGAAATGCTTGAGGACTCTTCTCCCATAACCTTCTCAGGAATAGTGAAGATGGATGCATGTATGCAGTATCCTTTAATCACATCTACCTCACCAGTCTTGGAGGAACTTGAAAGATCATAAACACAACCTTAATTCCTCTAAATAAAAAATAAAAATAAAAATATTAGAAGGTTCAAAATCTCCTACCCATTCACTTCAGTCAAAGCAATCATATCTAAACCCTTAGTTCCGTTCCTTTGTGTGTTTCTTTTATTTTATTTTTTGTAGTTTTTTTTTTAACAATGTGTGAATTAGAAAATTACAGCAATATCTATTTATATATTTTCATACATCTAAAATATTTCCCATTGTTATCTGTCTCTTAATATGATAGGAATCAACTTGTTTTAAGTAATAGTACTAAATTTAAAACCTACCAGCAATAGTTTAAACTATAGCCATTATATCTTTCTTAAGTCTCTGTATACATTTATAGAGAGAGATAGATAGGAATATATATATATATATATATATATATAAAACATTATTGGTGAATTGAAGAAATGGAGCTGAACGCAGATTGAACAGAAATCGTTTTATTTCATTCTACACGTGTTTCGAAAGGCACAAATTACCAAAATCCGATTGAATAATGGGACCATATTGTGTCTTTCTCTTCAGGAAGAAAAAAGGAAATCCGTTAGAGAAACAAAAACAGAACAGAGGCGGAGCAGAACAGTTTCGCCATGGGCTCTTAGGAGCATAGTTCGATTTGGTTTTTGCTCCGCCTCTGTTCTGTTTTTGTTTCTCTAACGGATTTCCTTTTTTCTTCCTGAAGAGAAAGACACAATATGGTCCCATTATTCAATCGGATTTTGGTAATTTGTGCCTTTCGAAACACGTGTAGAATGAAATAAAACGATTTCTGTTCAATCTGCGTTCAGCTCCATTTCTTCAATTCACCAATAATGTTTTAATTTCAATTATCCGCACCAACGCACGGTTGCAACGCCAGATGGTTGTACCTCCAACCGTGCTGTTTACTGCTGTGATTTTTGCTACTAAGGTATCGGTTAACTTTTGATTAATCTACAACAAGATTATTCATCTTTCTATTTCATATATATATATATATAATATATATATATATATATATACATATATGTATGTATATATATATATGTATGTATATGTGTGTATGTATGAGAGAGGAAAAGAGAGCATGTGCATGGGTATACGTGAATGTTATATTTTTGCCTCTAATAGACATATTACTCTTATACTCTTTTACTCTTTTACTTGTTTCAGTCATTTGACTGCGGCCATGCTGCAGCACCGCCTTTAGTCGAGCAAATCGACCCCGGGACTTATTCTTTGTAAGCCCAGTACTTATTCTATCGATCTCTTTTTGCCGAACCGCTAAGTGACGGGCACGTAAACACACCAGCATCGGTTGTCAAGCAATGCTAGGGGACAAACACAGACACACAAACACACACACATACATATATATATATATATATATACGACAGGCTTCTTTCAGTTTCCGTCTACCAAATCCACTCACAAGGCATTGGTCGGCCCGGGGCTATAGCAGAAGACACTTGCCCAAGATGCCACGCAGTGGGACTGAACCCAGAACCATGTGGTTGGTTAGCAGGCTACTTGCCACACAGCCACTCCTGCGCCTTATAATTCATGAAATTTTATATTTCTCATTCAATTTAAATAAGTTCTTGATTCTTTCATTTATCATTTTTTTTTTTATCTACTTATCTATTTTTATTATAATCTAATGTTTGTCTATGTGCATGTGTGAATGTGAATGAGTCTGTGCATGTTTTTCTGCTTGCAACTAAGCAACTGTATTAGTTTCTATTATAAGAAATTACACATTGTTAGAGGTTAATAAAAATATTTATTTTGAATGTTATTCAAATGTTATTTCTCTGAATATTTTAATGTATTTTCTAACTATTAAATGTAAAACTGTCAAGCCACAGTTTCATCTGAAAATGTATTCTGTATGTGTCGAGGAGGTGGAGGAGGAGGACAAAGAGTTTTATACCAGTGTACATCCCCATCTTATATGTGTGTGTGTTTACATACATGTTTGAATGTATATATCCATTAATGGAACTTTATAATATGTGGAATATTCTAGAAGTTTAGCCTGTAGTATGTGCACATAGGCTCTTGTACATTCTCTTATTTGCCATAGTTTCTATAGTTGAATGCCCCCCCCCTATCAGTAAACACCTTACAGATTCATTTTATCATGCCATCAGCATTATATATATATATAAATGAACCTAACACTCTAACCAGAAGACTTATATATTTGCTATATATATTTATATATTTATATATATATATATAAAATATTAGAAAAAAAACACCTTTTATATATATATATAATATATATATATATATATATATATATATTGTTATATTTCGGAATGGTCATTTTGCCAGTTTAGCCAATAAACGTATTTATATATATATATATAAATCATCATCATTATCATCATCATCATAATGTCTACTTTTCCATACTTGCATGGGTCTGATGAGAATAGATTAGCACAGAGTTTTCTATGGCTGGATGTCCTTCCTGTCACCAACCTTCACCTATTTCCAAGTTAGGTAATAATCTACAAGTCTATCGAACAAAATTACAGCCTAGAGACAAATGACACTGATGTCATTGTTTCTTTTCTTTTCTTTTTTGTTTTTTGTTTATCTCTCAAGTAACTTATCTCTTGTGAAACCCATCCCTCCCTCATCCATCTAACGACAGCACTCTCAGCTGTTGTCATTATATGAGAGCAGAACTGCACGTATTCCATCCCCCTTTTTTGTAATCTCACTTCTTAGAACCACTTCCCTTGCCACCCATTCCATATTCTCACCTTCATCCCTTATCACTATATCTCCACTGAATAGACTTGTAGATTATTACCTAACTTCAAATAGATGATGATGATGATGATTTATATATTAAATGATGATGATGATGATGATTTATATATTTATGTATGTATAAAACCAGATATGACACTTCCTGATCTCTAGTAGCAGAAAGCCATCACCATACTCTTTCTATCTGCACTTTTGACAAGTGCCAGGATCAAATTTTTTACCAAATTCTTGTGTGCAAAACCAAGTGATGAAATTGACTGAAATGGATATATGATACTATATTGTATAAATATTAATCTACCCACACACTATTGACAAACATTCAAGTACCTTTTCTTTTTTTTTTTCTTATTTATGGATTCTTAGACGACCACCCTTTTCTCTCTTTCCCTATCTCCCTCTATTTCTCTTATTCCTTTCTTTGTATATTAGATATGGGTTTTGCTTTGCAAAGAACTCACATTGAGAAGAAATAGTACGTGAAACACTGGAAATATTGACAATTTAAATGTAAACACTTGTTCAGAATGCTGTATTAAAAGCATAAAAAATAGGTTGTAAATAACTCCTCCACATTACATCTTGAAAATATATTTTACTTGAGTATTTATTGGAGATAGGACGTTTCATTTCAGAAACACTTCAAAAGCAGAATGTAGCCTACTTATCTGAAATGCTTTATAATATAATAATCAAGCAGCTTTCTTTTCCTTTGTCACAGATGCCACTGTTAGCCTACCAAATACTTACAAGATATTGATTCTTGATTTGTATTTTCCAGCTGTTTCCATGCAATTGCAATAAGGAAACGTATTCCTGTTTTTGTTAAAAGAAAAGGTATCCCCTAAAATGTAATATTGTAGATGTTAAACCCCATCCATAACCCTAATCCTTAGTTTAACCCTTACCCTAACCTTTACCCTTACTCTAACCCTAACTAACATTTACAGTCTACACTGCAAAAATTGCTTCTATTTTCACTTATCTTGAATTAAAAATCATCATCATCATCATTGTTGTTTAACATCCGTTTTCCATGCTAGCATGGGTTGGACAATTTGACTGAGGACTGTTGAACCAGATGGCTGCACCCGGCTCCGATTTTGATTTGGCAGAGTTTCTACAGCTGGATGCCCTTCCTAATGCCAACCACCCTGAGAATGTAGTGGGTGTTTTTATGTGCCATCAGCATGAGGGCCAGTCAGGCAGTACTGGCAACGGTCATGGAAAATCGTTTTTTTCTTTTTTACTTGTCACCTGTACACCGGCACAAGTGCCAGTAAGGCGACGCTGGTAACGATCACGCTTGAATGGTGCTTTGTACATGCCACCGGCACGAACACCAGTTAGCTGCTCTGGCAACGATCACACTCAAGAATAATAATAATAATAATAATAATAATAATAATAATAATAATAATAATCTAAACAGTTTATAGTTTAGCAAAATATTAAATGTCATCTAACTGGATGATCAGTATTATGAAATTTACAATTAAACTAAGCAGTTTTATTTTTTACAGATTTTTTTTATTCACCTTGGAATAGTGTGATAAAAGAAGTCATACATTGCTATGGAATGAAATTTCTATAATTGGTAGAGAAACACTATGGAAACTTAAACAAATCAAAGAAACGGTATCTGTAACATTCAGCTGATATCAGTTCAGTATAGCTGTCTTTAGTGAAAAATAAATTTAAATAAATGAAAAATGCAACATTAATCGTACATATGTCAGTGGCCTAGATTCTTAGTTTTAATCAAGCATGGTATTATGGTACTCGGTATGCATCTAGGAATAACAAACCTAATGATGTTCAAAGATCAAACCAACTGAAACCCTATATAGGTGTTGTCATCATCATCATCGTTTTTTTTTGTCAGTTTTTTCTTTGCTAGCATGGGTTAAAGGAAACTTAAGGTAGTATCCTATGACCAGATGCCCTTCCTGTTATAAATCCTTACGAGTTCTTCAAATAAGCTATTTTATCCCATTGGTCTTCGTATGCCAAAACTGCTAATCTACAGGATATTATTTACATGAGATGTAAACGATAACATCATTACCTACACAGTGTGAACACAACGACACATTCAAATAAACATTCACACACAGACACACACACACACACACATACACACACACATATCTATACAGACACACATATATCATCAGCAGCATCATTTAACAACCACTCTCCTTGTTGCCATGGTTTGAGAGAATGCAGTAAATCAGAGGACCAAGTATCTTTCGGCATGGTTTCTATGGTTGGTTATCCATCCTATGCCAACCTCTTCTACAGAGTGTACTGGGTGTTTTCTCATAGCTAAAGTGCTTAAAGAGGTCCCTATAAATGAAAGAGACAGGAGAGTGTGTGTGATAGTTTTTAGATAAGATGATGAGAGATGGTCAAGTAAGATGAGAGGAATAGATTTATAGTTGTGAGGAGTTGGTATTGGTGAGTAACAAAATGGTCATTATTGGGGGATGGAGTACAAAAGAGATTAATATGGGTGATTTGTGAGATAAGGGCAATGAGGTGGGTTGTATCGGAGGGTGTCCAGGGCAATCTCACATTATAAAAGTGAGTATGGATGGAAAGTTTAAGGGGAAGAGAATATGAAAGAGAGAGAATAACTGTGTCTCTCATACATAGGCTTAGTAAAGGTTGGAGGAGGTAGAATGATGGTGGAGCAGTATGCAGGATAGTCAGTCAAAGTTTGGGGGCTTGATATCCTGACAAATGGGTTTGTCAGGATATAAGCACTCATTTGCACACACACAAATCCCAGCCTCTATCATTGTCATCATTTCAATACACATTTCACCAGCATCGCCTTACTGGCACCTGTGCTGGTGGCATGTGTAAAAAGATTCAAGCAAGGTCGTTGCCAGTACTATCTGACTGGCCCCCGTGCCGGTGGCACATAAAAGCACCCACTACACTCTCAGAGTGGTTGGCGTTAGGAAGGACATCCAGCTGTAGAAACTCTGCCAGATCAAGATTGGAGCCTGGTGCAGCCATCTGGTTCGCCAGCCCTCAGTCAAACCGTCCAACCCATGCTAGCATGGAAAGCAGACGTTAAACAATGATGATGATGATGATATAGATATTTTAAGTTATTTATATTGTTCTTGAGAGTTATAGGTGTGTTTGTTTTCATTGGTGAATTAGTATATAGTTGCTTGTACTATTTATGCTGTGTTTGACCTTGAAGTGTGTTGTTACATCATTCTCATGGTTTCCATTGATTAAATGCAGTCAGTCTTATTGACATTTGTCTCCAATATATCACTTGTCAACTGAACATAACTTGTCAACTGAACATAAAAGTATCTTCAAAATCCATCATAAGATGGATTTTCCATATTGTATTTAAGTTAAATCTTTATTGGACTTAAACTAGACTTGCTGTTCACTAAACTGTTTTCTGAAATTAGCTATTTTTGATCAACACTGTTGTTAACCTTAATGATGAAATCTATTTGATTCTCATTAACAATGTCTATTCTATATGAAGAGCAACATTGTTTGTAAACAAATGGTTGCAATAAGTTTTTTGGTATGTAATCGAAATCGAATTGAACCAGCCAGGATCCCTGGTCTGGTGGTACGTAAAAAGCACTATCCGACTCGTGGCCGATGCCAGCACCCCCTCGTTTGGCTTCCGTGCAGGTGGCACATAAAATACACCAATCCGACCGTGGCCGTTGCCAGCCTCGCCTGGCACCTGTGCAGGTGGCACGTAAAAAGCACCCACTACACTCACGGAGTGGTTGGCGTTAGGAAGGCATCCAGCTGTAGAAACACTGCCAGATAAGACTGGAGCCTGGTGCAGCCTTCTGGCTTTCCAGATCCCCGGTCGAACCGTCCAACCCATGCTAGCATGGAGAACGGACGTTAAACGATGATGATGATGATGATGATGATGTAGTCAATTGATCTGATCGAAATAGTAGCAGAATCTCCCCCAGATCACGCCTTACTTAAACAAAAGGATATACTAGATAAAGTAGTTTGAACAAAATATAGCCGGGTTACTTGCTTTATCAGGACTGACTTGAAGCTAAACAACCTCAGATATGTTTAAATAGTGAACAACAACAAAGAAGAAACAGAAGGTGGAGATGGAGGTAGCAGTGTTGGCATTGTTGTTTGGCCCAGTTGACTTGAGAAGTCATGGAATAGGGATAACCAACTGGAAGCTTAGGAAAATTGGTATAATACTCAGGATAAGCAAATACAAGATATCTAACTTGCCAGTTTGAGTTGAAAGTTACTATTTGATCAGTGTTCGAGCTATGGTCATTGTAATTTTATACGAGAGAAAACTACCTTAAGATCTACCATTTCAAATAGTGTGAGCCTAAATTTGTTGATGAATATTTATCTGTTATATTAAACAGGAGGCTCCTTCCAGCTCTCTTTTTTTTTGGATGAGTTGCTTCCTGTGAATTCCTGGTGTGTGCTGAGATTTAGCTTTCTCTGATGCACACTACTAGATCTGGTGTGTTCCAAGGGTCAGTTTTATCGTTCACACTTTTCCCTCTATACATCAATGATGTACTTGTCATCACTTCTAATGTCCTATTCAGATCATACTCCCCTTCTATTCCTTCCTAATTTTTTACACTCAAGCATCATCCACATGCAATATAGATACCTCATGCAAACCTGCACCAACTCCATGAACATAAATATCAAAAACATGCTCCAGTAGGGGCATGCCCATCTTATCCTCTTTATTGGGAACAGACACGATGATTGTGCATATCAAGAAAACAATGTTGTAACCCCCACCTTTACATGAACTGCAGACAAAACCCTTAATATCACTACAAATGCTAGACCTTACTATCATTGAGGATCTTCCCTGGTGAACACATATATTCAATATAATAAAGACTATATCACAAAGACTGACCTTTCTCTTCAGACCTTCACTAACAACAACTAACTCACTACAAAGCTAAAGGGAGAACACACATCCCAGGGACAGCAGTAAACATTAGGTCTTGTTCTTCTTCCCTAGAATGTCAATCACCTAGAATTTTTCTTTGCCTTACTTTGCAATTATTTTGCAATTGTTCGATAGGAACAGTAACTGTATCAATCTCACTGGTCTCAGAAGTTCTGAAAAGGCCTTGGGCATAACCTCTTTCTCTATACAAACAAAAAAAAAGGAAAATCTTTATATATAAAAGTAAGGTTGTGTGTCTGTCTCCTACGATTTAGATTCCTAACTACTCCCACATTTTGCGGTGCAGTTTAACCAAAACCGGGTATCTTATAGTCGTGATTCATATCGAGCCCTTCTGGGTATTAGCGCACGTCTACGATGAGTCTACGATTTAAAAAAAAATTTACCTTCAATTTTTCCCATTTTTAATGCATTTTTGGCATATATAAGGGAAGTAACTCTCTAAAAATTTATTATTAAATCTCAGAACGTAAAAAGCTACAGCACCCCCCCCCCTTTGTGGTTAGCCATATTGAGATGGCTATTATACTTTACATCTCTAAAAATGCTTGTATAGTTATTTCCCTTACAAACCCGAGCAATGCCGGGCGATACTGCTAGTAATTAATAAAAAAAACAAAGGCTTTCTGACTGAGTAAAAATCTCTTCAGAGGCACAACAGTGAAAATGTTAGGAGTTTAGATGGCGGTGGTGGTGATGGTGGTGGTGGTGGTGGTGGTGGTGGCGGTGGTGGTGATGGTGGTGGTGGTGGTGGTGGTGGTGGTGATGGTGGTGGTGGTGGTGGTGGTTGTAGTGGTGGTGATGATAATGATGCAAACAATGAATGTTGTTGTTGTTCTTCTATGTTGAATAGAATGATCTCACAAGATCTGAAGGAAAATTCTCTGTCTTTATTTATTATTCAAAGACTTTCAAGCTGCAGATATATGTGAGGAAGTAACTAAATCAGGAAACTGTACTCAGAGACAACAAGTTGCTATTAAGACAAAGACAGCATTGCTTGTTATCTTGTCAAACCAATATATGGGAGGGTAATATTTTCACTGTGGTAATTGTTTCCAAAATGAGGTTATTTATCTATTGAATACAATAGAAATTTGCAGATAAAATATATACAGAATGGTTAGCATGCCAAGCAAAATGCTTAGTGGCATTTTCTCCATCTGTAGGTTATGAGTTCAAATACTCTCAAGGTTGACTTTGCCTTTCATCCTTTCAGGGTCGATAAATTAAGTACCAGTGAAACACTGGGGGTCGATGTAATCAACAATCCCCCTCCCACAAAATTTTGGGCCTTTTACCTATTGTAGAAAGGATTATTATTATTATTATATTATTATTATTATCATTATTACTACTACTACTACACACAAACACACACACACACACATGTATGTGTATGTATTTATATATGTATGCGTGTGTCTCTTCTATTTTTTTAATTATTGCTAATCTTCCATTGAGGAGGGAGCCAGTTTCCAACAAAGATACAAGGCTCCATCTTTGGGATGTAGCTAACACAAACAATTTCACATTTAGAACTTGAGAAAAGTCTTGTATATTTTTACTGTTCCACTCACAGATTGCACTTGTAATGTACAAATCAGTTGGTTGATTTCTCTTTCTGAAAATCCCAGTTTATCCAGATTCTCCTGTAAGCATATGTATGTATATATGTATGTATGCATGCATGTATGTATGTTATAGCAAAGTTTTATCTCACCTGAGTGTGTACTTTTTTTTTACACATAGCATCTCACAATTTGTTGCAGCCCTTCACCATTTCTTCTTGTGTCTTCCTCAGTCTTCTTTTTTCTCAAATTCCTTTCATTTGCTTCTTTTGTCCCTTTTTCACCAAACTCTCATTCTCCTTACCCATGACATATCTGTACCAACAGTTTTCTGTTTTGCTACTTGGTAACATTGCATTCCACACTCTGTCCTTCATTCATGTAGAGAATTAATTCTTTCATTGCTACCAGAGCTAATATCTTCTTCTATCCTAGGCTTACTTTGGCTACTATGGTTTCAGAATACCTGCATCCATTGCCCTAAATGCCAGTATCATGTAAAAGCACCCACTACACTCTTGGAGTGGTTGGCATTAGGAAGGGCATCCAGCTGTAGAAACTCTGCCAGATCAAGATTGGAGCCTGGTGCAGCCATCTGGTTCGCCAGTCCTCAGTCAAATCGTCCAACCTATGCTAGCATGGAAAGCAGACGTTAAACGATGTTGATGATGATTGCTAATTAGGTCATAAGGTAATAAAATGCTATCAACACTTCTAGGGAGTTTTCCAAGCTTTTGAAAAAGTTATTTCACAGATATCCTTATGATTATCTACTTTTGTGCACTTGCTTTCATGTAAGCTTCTTTTGTTTATAGTCCTAAAGTCATCTGTTATGATTTGGGGCGCTACAACAAACAGAAGAAAGCTCAGAAAAAACCCCAATGGATATCTAGCTATATGCTAAATTCATCAATGAACTTAATGCTAATTGTTATCTTCCTGTGGACAGGGTTTGTACAACTCTCACTGTCCATTTATCTCCCTCCTAGTTAACAAAGTGACAGCCAAAATACAGAGTATGGACATTACTGTTTTGAGTCCAAGAACTCATAGGGCTGATTACCTGGTTTCCATGGTATATAAGTTACCATAACCACAGCATATCCTTTGAATGGGATGTCAGTTTGTTGCAGGGTTATTTATTTAGAGCTGAGTGAACTGGAGCAATGTGAAATGAAGTGTATTGCTCAAGAATACAACACACCAGCTGGTCTGGGAATCAAATCTTGCAATCAAGCGTGCAACACCCTAACCATTAAGCCATGTGCCTTCACAGAGTATTGTAACCTTATAAAGGCCATTTTAGCTCAACGAATGCTAATTATAGTGGCTTTCTCTCCCTAATCAGTTTTGTTACAGCTCTGTATTTTTGTCATAACTTGATCTATCAATATATGAAACTTCAGGGTTCCTTGTTGGTTCTTTTTCTTCTTCAATCTTGTCCTTATATGTTATAAGTGAGTGAAAGGATTGGCAACACTAAGTGTATCTACTTATAAACTACTGCCTTAGAAAACCCATCCAACCCAAGCTAACAATGGAAAGCAGACATAAAATACTAGTGCTAGTTACTGCAGTAGTGGTGGTGTTGGGGGTAATAGCTGCAACAATGACAACAGCAACAGTGCTAGCAGTAATCGTAGCAGTGGTGGTATGACAGTGGCATGTGGAAAGGGTATTATGTTGCATAGTATTTAAACACTGAAGATTTGTAGAGGCTGAGGTAAAATGGTTTGTGTATGATTCTATGATTCAGCAGAGCACAAGTGGGCTGAGAGAAAGAGGAAGGATGGGTATGAAAGATATTAACCAATAGGTACTGAAGTGGTACCAGTGTGGACTCTGGACATTTAATGGAAATCAATGGTATCTACTGGTTGAAAAATTACCATGTGCTCTGTCTGAAAGATACCCTTGGTATTTGTCTTAAGAAGAACTGGTGAAATTGAATCTAATAATATTGAGTTTGACAAATGAGATAATTCAGGATTAAGAGGAATGTTGATATGTATTACTGATGACTTATGTAACCAATAGCAACATAGAAAAACATCATCATCATCATACTCTTTTACTTGTTTCAGTCATTTGACTGCAGCCATGAAGGAGCACCGCCTTTAGTCGAGCAAATCGACCCCAGGTCTTATTCTTTGTAAGCCTAGTACTTATTCTATCAGTTTCTTTTGCCGAACCGCTAAGTTACAGAGATGTAAACACACCAGCATCAGTTGTCAAGCTATGTTGGGGGGACAAACACTGACACACAAGCGTATACACACACATACATATACATATATGTACATATATATACGACAGGCTTCTTTCAGTTTCTGTCTACCAAATCCACTCACAAGGCTTTGGTTAGCCCGAGGCTATAGCAGAAGACACTTGCCCAAGGTGCCACACAGTGGGACTGAACCCAGAACCATGTGGTTTGTAAGCAAGCTACTTACCACACATCCAGGGTTGGACTAACAAATATCAAAACTGAGCAGCAATAATTATACAAATGTGGCTGTGTGGTAAGAAGTTTGCTTCACAATCACATGGTTCAAAATATAACAAGAGGGTGTCTTTGTGTCTGTGTTTGTCCCCCACCACCACTTGATAACCAGTGTCAGTGTGTTTACTTCCCTGTAACTTAGCAGTTTGGCAAAAAAGACCAATAAAATAAGTACTAGGCTTAAAAAAGAAAAAAAATGTATTGGGTTTGATTCATCCAACTAAAGATTCTTGAAGGTAGTGTTCCAGCATGACCACGGACTGAAATAAGTAATAGATAAAAGATGTATACAACAGTCCACTATTTTCTCAGTCATACTGTTTCCATGCTGATCAGAGATTGAGATTTTTGCAGTAATGCACAGATGTTTGGATAATGCCTGAACCAATCTTTCTATATTAAAAAAAAAAAAGTTTGATTTTTTTTGTTTGCCTTTTTCAAGTAGAAATGATTCATCTTTTTTTGTTTAGCTGCAAGAGTAAACGTAATTGTCTCATACATTAATCATTCAGCTGGTTTATCATTTTTTCATCACATTATTATTGCTTTATCAAATGTGATAAAAGCAACTCAGCATGCTGGAGACCATCTGTCCAGTGACTTCAGGTTTCAGCAATTCAACTGTTTGTTATTGCGTCTCTTCAAAAAGTACAGAGCTGATTCCTATCATCACCATATTCTTTAATCTTTCATTATCTATCAGAATCAATTCTCAATCTATGAAAACATACTTCGATATATCTCATTACCAAAATGTTCAACCACTCCATCTGTTAACTATTGATCTATCACTCTTACTCGGAAGCAATGAAAACCATCATAAACCCCACCTTTATCACCTTGACTCTTTTATGGGATCTTTTCGGTTTGAACGGCAGTTTTTTCTAGCGGTGTCATATGAAATTGTCACCCATAATTATGACCCTAGTATCGATCTATTGCATTTCAATCTGCTTTAGGGTTAGGGTTAGTTAGGGTTAGGGCTGGGGGGAAAGGGTATCTTTTTTTCTTCACAAATGTAAATAAACCCAATCTGTTTCTTAAACGAGGGACATATTCATACGGCACAGAATATCTTTTACCTCAATAGACGTCACTGATTGGTTGAAATTGCAGAAATTGAAGAAAAAAAACAACAAATATCTTACAAACTATAGAATTTTATCAGTAAAGCCGAGAGAAAAAGATGTTTTATAAACACATTCTACCAATATACGAAGTTTAAAATTTTTTAGTTACCTAGAAATTATGTTAAAAACTGCCATTCAAACTGAAAAGATTCCTTTTATGACCATTACTACAGTTTCCATAAGGATTCTATAAAGCCAGACCTATAAGAGATGTCTTTTATTTCACACATCTCTACTCTTTTCACCATTGAGATTTTCAGCAAAAGCAATATCGTTGCTGCATGCATCAACAAAGACTTTATGTAAACTTAACTAATTTTCCTTCCAATTGATGTCTTCTCTCTTCCCCTGATCATCCCTACTGTTTCACCCTCCAGATCTGATACAATTTTCCCTCACTAGATCTACAACCCTATGTACTTTTAACTGTTTCCCTATAGACTTCATCTTACAGCAGTTCAACTTGAGCATCCACTATGATGATTCTATCAGTCTGGGAACGTCTGCAAAGGTAATTAGCACTGCATCTATTGTTCCAATGAAGGAGCCTCTACATGGTTCATTGACCTGTCAGAAATAGCAGTCAACTTACCCTTAAATTACATCATACTATCTTAAAAAGGAAGAACACACGGAATAGTGTAGTCCTGTAGTCCATCTACCAAATTCACATTCAAGGCTTTAGTCATCTCAGGGCAATAGCAGAAGGCACTTGCCCAAGGTGCCAAACAGTTGGACTGAACTTGGGGCCATGTTGGAGACCAGAAAATAACTGGTAGGATGGCCACGGCTGAAATTACTTTGTATATGTGTGTGTGTGTGTGTGATGGTGGGGGTTGAGATAGATAGAGAGACAGACTGATAGATATGCTTGATCAGAGCTGATCTACACAAGGAATATATTGTAAATATGTCTCAAATCTATTTTCAAATACTGTATCTAGTTTCATGTTTCAGTGAGTTATATAACTTTAAAACATGCATGCAATGAAAAAACATTTGTCATTCTGAGATTTTATCTCACTACTATAAAGGTAATGCAATACTATTTAATTACACCGTATTTCCTATTAACTAAAACTTGGAGAGTTGCAATTCTTCCAAGCTATTGAGCATGACCAGAAGTTGACATGGGGCTCAAAATTAGAAATTTATGTTTCAGATCGTTATCTAAGTCCAATTTGTGTAGTTCGTAATTAAATGTTCTCTCAAAAGACTATTGCCTTGTTGTTGCACATTGTTATATAAGTATGAGGTCTAAAGAGTTGTAGTATATATTATTGGCTAAAGCAGTTGGACATTAACAAGTATACATACATGCATTTAATAAACATAGATGTGGTTAAGAAGCTAACTTCCAAACCGTATGATCTTGGGTTCAATCCCAGATGTCTTTTAGTATAACTCCAGGTTGATCAAAGCAGCCTGGTCAGTGGATTTAGTTGATGGAAGGAACATATTGTTGTTGTTACTATGTGTGTGTGTGCTTTTAAGTACCCTTTTCTTGACATTGTATGATGGTTGTAAACAAGCATCACCATTATACAAGCGACGGTGTTTGTTTCCAGTCTTCTGTGTAAAAACATATTCTAGCCATGGGTATATTTTTACCTTGCTTGGAAACAGTTGAGAGCTGAAGACAGAAACGACATCTGAGCATAGGAAATCTGCTTCAACAGATTCATCTGACATATGCAAGCATAGAAAAGTGGATGTTAAATGATGGTGATGATATTTAGCCTTGCTCTTCAAATAGACTGTGTGTGTGTGTGTGTGATAGACAGAGAGAAAAAGGGAAAGTACAGATAGATAGATAAGTAGATAGATAGATAGACAGACAGCTAGCTAGCTAGATAGATAGATAGATAGATAGACAGACAGACAGATAGCTAGACAGACCGACAGATAGCTAGATAGACCGACAGATAGCTAGATAGACAGACAGACAGCTAGATAGACAGACAGACAGCTAGATAGATAGATAAGTTTCTTTATTGGCCACACAGGGCTGCACACAGATGGGACAAGTTACAAGGTAGAGCTTTTCTTTTGGGGGATGAAAAAAAAAAAGGTGGCGTAGGTTTTCGATCAAAAGGGATCGTAAAAGGAAAAAAAAATTTTAAAAAGGGAAAAGAAAAAAGAAAAAGGGAAAGGAACAAAAGAAAAGAAAAATGAAAAAAGATAGATAGATAGATAGACAGACAGACAGACAGACAGACAGACAGCTAGATAGATAGATCTACCTTCCTGCCTTTCTTTTCCTGTAGCGTAATTGGTCTTCTGTCAGAAGTAGCTTTCATTTGAGAGCTCACAATACTTTATCACCCTGCAGGTGTCACTGATTCTTATTACATATCCATAGAGAGTAGAGCCACCACTCCTGCACACTTTGCCTATTGGTAAATGCCTTTTATTCCCAATCTCTCTCTCTCTCTCTCTCTCTCTCTCTCTCAGTTGTGCTTTTCTAGATTATGCCCAACCCATTTCTCTCCAGCCTACACAGATTTTTCACATTTAATTCCTTCACATGTTTAAATACAGTAACAATAATGTAATCTCACACTTCTTACACTTATATCTAAAAGTATTCTCACTCTGCAGAGATAGAAACCTTTTCTTGTTAAAGAAGTTAGTGTCTCCCTGAAAATTCCTTTCTTTTATTGTGCTTTACCTGATTTCTGTTGTGCTTCTACCACAACTCTTTCAGACATTAATTAGGGCACGCAATTAACAGAAACTAACCTTTCTGTCTGAAAATACGCCAACCACTCCATGAGTGTAGTGGGTGCTTTTTACATGCCACCGGCACAGGGAGGATGGCAAATGGCCACGATCAGTTGGTGCTTTTTACATGCCACTCACATAGACGCCAATCAGGCGGCGCTAGCAACTCCCACATTTGGACGGTGCTTTTTACGTGTCACCAGCACCTGTTCTTACATACTGAGTAATGTGGTGCACATGTTTTAATGCATAGAATTAACACATTATGACATGCACAGATATTCCAAACTTTTTTTATGCTATAGAGTAAGGAATATTAGTAACCAGGTAGTTATAAAGATATTGATAAACTTTAACTCAAGTGTTTTTAAACAAGCTGCTGAGGGAAGGTCTTTCATTTCCTAATATCTCACATCAAATATATTTTCTTCTACTCCTTTACAGTTTCAACTACTGTCCTACAAATACCAATAAAATTTACCACTTTTCAGAAAAGTTATCACTCATAAGGGAGAATAATATTGCTCAACATTCAATTATTCTTATGAAATTATTCCCTATTGAAACAACCCTGCTTACCTTTGATGATAGGTATCTTCATAAATTTCTCCAGACAATCTCATGGGTTGAATTTTTTAATTCTTTTTAGTCAGAAGAGAAGGCAGCACTTGTGACCCTTTACGTGGTATCTAAAACTAATGGGAGTAAGAAAGGAAAATATCTTTAATCTAGGACTTAGCTCAAATGCTTGTAACAGACTGGACTCTACTAGAGACATCAAAGCTGCCAGATGATGGCATTGAACCAGATGATGGATTCAGTTTATCACCCAAGTAGGCCATGGCAGGATTTGAGCTCAGAATGCAAAAATCTAGTAGAAATACCACAAGACATTCAGTTTAATGTTCTTACTGTTCTATCAATCTACCAACCTTTATTGACACATTTTCTAAATTCATTCCACTGAAAAGATGAAAAGCAAATATAACTTCAGCTGGATCTGAACTCAGAACACTGAATTTCATCATCATCATCATTTCATGTCTGTTTGATGAACAAATAATGTGAAACATTCTATCTGACATTCTAATGGCTCTGCCAATTCACCACCCACAGTAGGCTGAGAAGACTATGATTTCAAAATCAAAATAGTAATTTAAATCTCTACAATTATCAGTTTGCTTATAACATTTGTATTTGCGTCAGCCTTACTGACACCTGATTTCAGCAAACAGTTCCAAAAGTAAGTCACTGTACTGATCTCTTAAGAAGTACTGATTCACCGAAAGGATTTATATTACTCTATACCCTCCCTTTTGTCTTTTCTGTCATTATTACAATTTATGTCTGTTGTTCTCAACTGGATGGCTATTTTGCAAAATAGGGGTGAACTTAATGGATGCAGGGTATCAAACTTCAATAAATACAAAAGACATCTGTAGATGTTGTATTTTATCTCATCAGTAAAAGATTAATTTCATCAAAGTACTGATAAGAGAATTAATAAGTAGGATCAAAGTATTGTAAGCCAAATATCTAAGAAAAATTAACATATATGTTCCAACTTCTTTTACACTGTAAAGTATCAAACTTTGACATAACAATCTTTTAAACAAGGTACTGAGAGAAGGGTTTTTTTTGTTTTTTGCTTTTTCCTTTTTATAATGTCTCATTAAATATACTATCTTTCAAAACTCTGCAGTTTCAGCCACTACTCAACACCCAATTATTTTTGTGGAACATTCCAATTTGAAATATTCATTCTCACTACTGACGCTAGATAAAATCGTCTCCATAAATCTCTCCTGGAGACTAATAACCTACACCTGCCATCCACATTAGATTTTTGACGGACTGCATTAAGCATGTTAATCTGTCCTTAAATGTTGATTTTTGATATAAATGGCGTCTCTAATATACATCTTTTCTGAATGTGCTAATTTTACACGCCTTCTTAGGTTATGATATCATAGTAATGCATGGTGATTCCTTTACCTCTATTTTGGCACATTCTGTAAAGCTTATGCTTTAATAAGGAGATATAATAATATTGAAATATCTATTGAAATACACTGCCTCTGACTGAAATTAATTTTGAAAATAAGTTTAGTAAAATTATTGTTTTTGAAAATACATTTAGTGAAATAATTTTGTCATTATTAAGCTGATATTTAGAACATCATCTTCATCATCATCATCGTTTAACATCCACTTTCCATGCTAGCATGGGTTGGACAATTTGACTGAGGGCTGACGAACCAGATGGCTGCACCAGGCACCAATCTTGATCTGGCAGAGTTTCTACAGCTGGATGCCCTTCCTAACACCAACCACTCCGAGAGTGTAGTGGGTGCTTTTACATGCCACTGGCACGGGGGCCAGTCAGGTGGTACTGGCAATGACCTCACTCGAATCTTTTTATACATGCCACTGGCACAGGTGCCAGTAAGGCGACACTGGTTACGATCATGCTCAAATAGTGCTTTTTACATTCCACCGGCATGGAAGCCAGTTAGCCACTCTAGCAACAATCATGCTCGGATGGTGCCTTTTACGTGCCACAGGCACGGAAGCCAGTTAGCCGCTCTGGCAATGATCACGCTTGGATGGTGCTCTTAGCACCCTACTAGCATGGGTAACGATCGCACTCGAATGGTGCCTTTTATGTGCCACTGGCATGGAAGCTGGTTAGCCACTCTGTCAATGATCACACTCATATGGTGCTCTTTGCACCCCGCTAACACGGATGCCAGTCATCAAATAAAGTTTTAATTTAGATCACTTTCAAATCAAAAGTTTGATTCATAGAACCACAAGCAGTCTTAGGTAGGTTAGTATCAAAGCAGTTAATCTATACATACTTCTGCATTCAATCCCAAATACACTGTCTCTCTTCAGATACTTTCTTTTGTATAAAACACACACATATATACGCAAGTGCATATGTGTGCTTTGTTTCACAGGACTATTTTCAGTTCCAGCTTTGCCCATGCTTTCACATTTGATATCCTTCAGCTCTTTTTTTAACATTAACAATACCAATCATCTCCAGTTTCCCAATCCCATAAATTTGGGAGTGCATTACTGGATATATGACTGGCCCTTTCTCTATGAGAATACTATATAACTTTGTACAGTTGCTATGGTAACAGTCATAACTTATTGAAATATGCAAGATATGCGTGCTTAAGGAGAAAAAAATTAACTAATAGTAATAAAGATTATATTTTTTTCTCTAGCACCGACAAGAATACTATTTCCATTGGGGAAATAATCAAAAATAATTTTAAATATCACCAGACTAAAATAATTGACTATTTTCTGCTTGCATTGACTGATAAACATTGGGAAAAGCTAATATTAATTAACAGTAAAGTATAATGTTAATACCTGTCAGGCTGCAGGTTTTATTACTCCAACCTACCTGGTTATTAGGTGAATAAAAAAACTGTATTTCTTCAGAAGCATTTGATTAGATCAATATTTATGTCTCCCCTTGGACTATGTCTTAGGTTCACATATAATATCAAATTACTTAAGCTCTAAGTAAACCTGTTATTAAAGGATTTTTATGGCTTGTATAATAGCATGTCTTAACAAGAATTTTCATCCACAAAAATATACCAGCAGTTACTTTTTTTTTTAATTATTTTCATTTGGAATATTATAAATGTTAATTAATTTTATAAGCATCTTTAGGTTTTGGTATATGAAATGCTATGTTTATATTGATTAAAATAACAAAGATTTTAGTAAGCATTTGA
>NC_042998.1:182963836-183013836 GCF_006345805.1 Octopus sinensis
GCTCTGCTTGAGAAGACCCGGCAAGCTAACCGAGACCATAACTGTGGCCTATACCAGTGTTGTATAACCAACCCATTTAATAGTACCTTTCAATCATTGGACAATAAACTATGCTTGTGAAGACCTGTTAAGGCAAGTGAAATCGCTGTTGTGGTCGATGATAGTACCGCCTTATTGGCACCAGTGCCAGTGGAACGTTAAAAGCACCATTTGAGCATGATCATATCAGGGCCACTGACTGGCTCCCATACCAGTGACACATAAAAAACCACCATTCGAGCATGATTGTTGCCAGTGCCACCGGACTGGCCTCTGTGGAAAGTGGACATTAAACGATGATGATGATGATATATATTTCATGATTGTAGCAACAGTTTAGAAGCTTCTTTATTGGTTGATCCTGAGGCTATATGTGACTATACCCTGAAAGAGTAATTATAAGCGTTCAAAACATTTGTTGAGTATTATCTATGATAATATCGGACTTTGAGTGGTTATCGGTAGTTTGTTGTAATAATATGTAATATCTGGTAGAAATATATAAAAACTGAATGACTTATTGGTGAAAGATGCTGATGTTTGCCGAGGGGATTGGAATATAATAGGTGACATAAAAGCTTATTGTTGTTGTTCAGGGCCAAGTCAGCACTGATTAAGAGAAACAATGGTCAAAGGCTGCCACAAGGTCCAGTCCTTGTTAGTGTGGTGGCTTGCATTTAACAGTGAGCCTCAGAACTATTCCAGTGGAGTGCAAGCTTCTGATAGGGCCTCCCGTGCTAAACAAGTCAAAGAATAGAAACCAGATTAATACTAATTTCAAACTTTGGCACAAGGCTAGCAACTTCAGGGAAGTGGGGTAAGTCGATTGCATCAACCCCCAGTACTCAACTGGTACTTATTTTATCAATCCTGAAAGGATGAAAGGCTAAGTCAACCTCAGTGGAATTTGAATTCAAATGTAAAGATGGATGAAATGCCACTAAGAATTTCACCTGGTGTGCTAATGATTCTGCCAACTTGCTGCCATCGATTCCAGATTAATATTGACCACCTCTTCCCAAAAGTAAAAATGAGTTTGTGTAGGGCTAACACCCCTACATAGAAAAAAGCAGAATTTTAGAAGCATTGAGACAATTCTAACCAGCAAGATCTTGGAGAGAAAGGCCTTCTCTTAGGTTTAGCCCAGAGCCGAGATCAGTGGAGAAAAGATGTCAACAGCCTATGCCTCATAAGTAGTAAAGGGCTTAAGTAATGATCAAAGACATTCCAGCCATGAACATGCCATTTATTTTTTTACTACCTGCTGTGTTCTTCCATGTTTTTAAGATAGTAAAGTGTGATTTGATGGATATTTATCTGTTTTAGATAAGACAGCTATGTAGAAGTTGCCTTGTAGGCTTGTAATAGTGTAGTCTAGCATTGGTTACAGAAGGCAACACAGAGAATTAAACCAATGAACCATATCATCAATTACTGAGATGCTTAATTGTTCTAAACCAGTCTGATACCATAACAAGAAAACCACTCAATTAGAAGATATGAAATAGTATTAAGAATTCATTGATACTGACACTATATTTTCTCTTCCAATTTTCTTCATAAGTTTAGATGTGTGTGACCGGGAAATAAAATATCTCCACCTACACAAAACAAGTAAGCAACTTCAAAACAAAAGTATTATACCATCAAAAGTCTGAAAGGACTTCATACTAACATAGAAAGCAGTTACAAATGTGAACATAGGGACAAAATCTTGAAAACCTCTTTTGTTGATACCTTGAAATAGCTCAAATTGCTCAAATGTAAATAATGATATAGTGGTGCATCACAGATGTGTTATATTCTTTGATCAGGATATTGATCCAATCATTTATAGATCTATCTACACTGTTCCAATTACCATATTCTCCAATTATTTTTGTGTATATGTCCAACTCAAGCAAGCATGTAAAAACAGTTGTAAAATTAATGATAATGATAATGGTGACAACAGCAACAACTACTGTGTGAGTATGTGTGTGTGTTTGTGTGATTAAATCCATAACATATGTTACACTGGTACTGAACAGATACCAGTAATACTGAGTAGACATGAAATAAATAGATTTCTTTTTATTAAATGAACAACCATTTGAGCTCAAAAATGGGAGCCAGCAGCTCAGTCACTGATTTAATACACAATAATTGAGGAAGAAAGTAACTGTAGGTTGTTTGTGCACACTTAACTTTAAAAAAGTCACTGAGATGATCCGATCACACCTTTGAGAAGTTTTCCTTTATTTTGATAGCCAAATACAGAAAGACCCAGCCCAGTGTGAGGGTCTTCACATAATGTATGAAGTGAGATTGTGCAGGCAAGATAGCATTGGTTTCCCATACAAAGACATATTTTATATTGCAGTGAAAGGATAACTTAAACTCTTGATGGACTATAGCATATCTCATCACCATCGTCGTCATCATCATCGTCATCATCATCATTTAATATCCATGTTCTATGTTGGCATAAGTTGGATGGTTTGACAGGATCTGACTGCATTGTGCTCTACTGTCTTCTTTGGCATGGTTTCTATAGCTGGATGATCTTCCTAATGCCAACCATGTTCTAAGTGATTTCTTTTCATACCACCAGCACTTGTAGTGAGGTTGCCAAAGAACTTGTAGCGAGGTTACCTCAATATCCAGTCCTAGTTTCAGTGTGATGGCTTGCATGTATCAGTGACTCTAACAGCTATTCCAATGGAGCACAAGCTTCTGGTAGGGCCTCCCATGCTAGACAAGTCAAAGAATAGAACCAAATTGATATTGATTTCAAACTTTGGTACAAGGCCAGCAACTTCAGGGCAGTGTGATACATCAATTGCATCAAAGTACTTAACTGGTACTTATTCTATCAACCCGAAAAAGATGAAACGCAGTGTCTAGCTCAGCTGAATTTGAACTCAGAACATGAAGATGGGCAAAATATCACTAAACATTTCACCATGAAATGCTTAATGACAAGACCAAGAACCCTGACAGAGCTAGTTTTATGCTAAGAGATGACAGATTAAAGTATGAGGCAGGGTGGAGAGGCAGAACAAAATAGATCTCTTGCTGTAAAGGTACTACAAGGCTGCACACATTTTAGAAAAGGTAATCAAGTAGGAAATGGGAAGAGATAAAAATAGTGGTGATGAGGTGTCTGTGGATCCTAAAGGTACAGGGTGAGCTGAGATGAATGAGGGCAGAAGAACCAGGAATGTGGGCAAGCAGAGGCTGCAAGAGTGTATGGAAGAGTGAGAGATGAAGAATAGGTAAAGGGGGGACCAATATAATGCCAGTGTTGAGAGATGATAAGCAGGAGTGTAGGGAAAAATAGAGTTTGGGTGCAGCTGGGGACTGAATGTTGAGAATGGTGGATAAAGGGTGAATAAATGGTGGATAAATAATGTAATGAAAATGATACAGTAGACAAGAGAAGATTGAGAGAGAGAGAGAGATGATAATGAGCTTGATGTCTTTGAAATGCAGAACTTCAAATGCCTTTCCATTGGCACCATACAAATACCAAAATGCAATTTAGTTGATGTTAAACTTCTTTTTTCTCTTATAAAAAAAAAAATTTGGTTTGCACTTTGACACTCAAACACACATACATGTACTCATATGCGCACACACATGTACACGTGTGTACATACATGCATTTTTGTTTTTACTTTTACTGGTTCCAGCTAGTGGGCTAGGTTCATACTGGAGCACCATGATATTGTAATCTGGATTGCAATGATATTGTAATCTGGATTAATATTAAATGATATTGTAATCTGGATTGTGCTTGGCATTTAGTGAAAGAGAAAGTTGATGGCACAATGAACATGCATAACTAATATCAATTTCACGAACCTTTTAAGTATCATCATCATCATCGTTTAACGTCCGCTTTCCATGCTAGCATGGGTTGGACGTATGACTGAGGGCTGGCGAACCAGACGGCTGCACCAGGCTTCAATCTTGATCTGGTAGAGTTTCTACAGCTGGATGCCCTTCCTAACGCCAACCACTCCGAGAGTGTAGTGGGTGCTTTTACATGCCACCGGCATGGGGCCAGACAGGTGGCACTGGCAATGACCTCACTCGAATCTTTTACACATGCCACCGGCATGGGTGCCAGTAAGGCGATGCTGGTAATGATCACGCTAGAACGGTGCCTTTTACGTGAAGAAATAATAGAATTTTTGAAAAAAACAATTGTGTGTGTGTGTGTGTGTTTGAACCATCAAAGTACATAGTGTATGTATAGATAAATAAGTAGGTAATTAATACAAAGACCACAAAGGAAACATTGTTATATTTCGGAGTAGTTTTTTTTTTTTCTTACCAAATAAACACACATACTATATATTAATTCTTCACTTGTTTATTATTGTTCTTATTTTATCTTATGTCCATTGTCTGGAAATCTTTCATCACACACCTGTGATTTCCAGACAATGGACATAAGATAAAATAAGAACAATAATAAACAAGTGAAGAATTAATATATAGTATGTGTGTTTATTTGGTAAGAAAAAAAAGTGACTATCCTGAAATATAACAATATTTGTTTCAACACACAATTTCACATCAGGAATCTTGCAAAACAAATTCATAAATGTAAGCATATGAGAAATAGATTTTCTGAAATGCTTGGAAGGCTCTCTAGAAGTTGTTGATAGCCTCTGTTACTTAGGTAATCTAATTAGCAGTTAAGGTTGGTGGTTTAAAAGTATAGTAGCCAGAGTAAGAACAGAATAGAAAAAGTTCAAGGATATTTAATGTTTGCATGTATAAACAACAGACAAAGAGCTCAGAGGAAAACTGCATAAAATAGGAATCAGATGTAATGTACAAGAGAGAAGACCATGGTTGTATAGGCTTATGATGTACATGGAAGGTGACAACTATATAAGGTGCAGGGCATTAAAAGTTGTTGGAGCTTGTGGAAGAGGGAAACCTAAGAAACTATGGGATGAAGTAGTGAAAACTGATTTCTGGATGCTGTGCCTCACAGAGGAGAGGATAAAGTACTGATATAATGGGCAGTTATCTATCCATGTAAGTATGGTGAAACAAGCATTGAAAACATTTAACAATGTTTAAAAATGTGATATGTTTCTTTATTACCCACAAGGGGCTAAACATAGAGGGGACAAACAAGGACAGACAAACGAATTAAGTTGATTACACCAACCCCAGTGCGTAACTGGTACTTAATTTATCGACTCCAAAAGGATGAAAGGCAAAGTCAACCTCGGCGGAATTTGAACTCAGAACGTAACGACAGACAAAATACGGCTACGCATTTCGCCCAGCGTGCTAACGTTTCTGCCAGCTCACCACCTTTAAATGTGATAATGATAGAGACCGGGATGCATCAACTTTTAAGTCGCTCACCCAATATTTCCTGTTATTGCCCAATCTGCTACTTCCCCTTCTTTCATAACCTCCCATCTCCCTGTCACTCATCTCTCTCTCTCTCTCTCTCTCTCTCTCTCTCTCTCTCTCTCTCTCTCTCTCTCCTTCACAACATTCTCTTCTATCCATTGCACTATGCTGCTGGTATAACTAAGGATACCAGTAGACCTCTCCTATTTACTCAACCATACTGCCTGTGTAACTAGAGAGAGCATTGGTTCTGTCCAACTCAGTTTGAGAAATGCTATCAAATTTATCTACATTCAATTTCCCTACCTTATCATCTTATCATCCTGCCTCTCTTGGTTACCATGAGGCTTATGTTTATTGGATTTGTTTGTACACAATTCACACACAAATATTGTAAAAAGGAAAAGTACTCTCAATACATATGATGCTAACTCTATAACTCAGATTTGCCATTACTAAAAGTTTCACAGATGCAAAGAACATCTGTTCATTTAAACATTTTAATACTAGGTGAGACAGTCACATTTTAGTACTGTGAGTCACAGTTTCTAAATAAGGCTAATTATCAGATCCTCATTTACCATTCAGTAAACCACCTAATTTTAAATTAATAAATTAATAGTGCCTTATACAGCAATTTTTTTATTGTTACTTATCCATAGGTCGGCCTTGATCCAGAAGACTTATGTTTAATGACTTTCCAGTCAAGACCATAATTAATTCATGTTAGTATGTTTGTTATTTAGACATCTATTTTTCTCCTATCTGCATTTGTATACACAAGGTAACTTTTAGCCACTATTTTATCTATGGACAGAAAATAGGCACAGGAGTGGTTGTGTGGTAAGTAGCTAGCTAACCAACCACATGGTTCCGGTGCCTTGTGAGTGGATTTGGTAGACGGAAACTGAAAGAAGCCTGTCGTATATATGCATATATATATATATGTATGTGTGTGTGTGTGTTTGTGTCTGTGTTTGTCCCCCCAGCATTGCTTGACAACCGATGCGGGTGTGTTTACGTCCCCATCACTTAGCAGTTTGGCAAAAGAGACCGATAGAATAAGTACTGGGCTTACAAAGAATAAGTCCCGGGGTCGATTTGCTCGACTAAAGGCGGTGCTCCAGCATGGCTGCAGTCAAATGACTGAAACAAGTAAAAGAGTAAAAGAGTAAGTGATCTGTGCTAAAAGTTTAATAACACCTAAAAGTAGTCAGATCATCCCTTTTACTGATCATAAAGAGACAAACCTGTGGTTTAACTTTTTTCCCTTTTTTTTTTTTTCATGGAAAAGTTCTCTCAAATGTTTATTTGTAATACAGGTTTTAGCTCACTATGCCATCTTGGATGATCGATATCTACCACTGTTCATAAAAGAAGCCTAATATTTTTCAATGGTATTCTGATCTGCTTGTAATGTTTTGTTTCTTTGTTCTTTTGTTTGATACAACTTGTGTCAAAGCAAGTACTCATTTGGCGACTATTTAGCTGAGAATATTATGTGCTTGAGTCTGTTGCATTGTAGTTTATGATTTACAAGATTGCTATACATATTAAAACATCTAAAGATTATTTTAAAACATAATTAAACAAAAGATATGATGGATCAATGTAGATATTGATTTGAGTGATGTGTTCTGGGATTCATTAACGGTGGCTATTTAATTAGAGTGGTGTTAGGTGAACAGTACAACTTAGATCTGTCAGGAACAACTACAGAAGTCATAATAATAATTTCTTTATAGGAGGTTGAAAATGAAGTTTTGTGACATTTATCTTCTCCCTCAATGACATTAGCAGCAAAAGTGAAGTGATTTAGATGTATTTGGCAATCAAGACTACATCATGGAGTAGATATACCAGGAACTTTACTTCAACTTAGTAGTAAAGGTGAAATAATGTATAAACATAATATAACACAATGTTGCTGTTGTTATTTATTTAACCCCAGGTTATCCTTCATCCAGAAAATCTATAATTAAAGTTTCGTTTTGGGATTTGGTTTGCAAGATTCTTTATATGAGTTCGTGTGTTGAAGCATATTCTGTTGTGTCTGGGGAGAGTCATTCTCTTTTAGTACCTTATTATTTAACACACTCACCAGTAAAATTTCCACTTATTTCGTCTTTTTATTTTCAAAAAATTTTCGTTGTGTCTTGCAACCTTTTCAATAGTCTTGACTCTGTCCATTATTGTAAATAACGCAGTGTAAATAACGGACAGAGTCAAGACTATTGAAAAGGTTGCATGACGCAACAAAAATTTTAGGAAAATAAAAAGACAAAATAAGTGGAAATTTTACTGGCGAGTGTATTAAATAATAAGGTACTAAAAGAGAACAACTCTCCCCAGACACAACAGACTATAATTAAAGACTTCCCAGCTATACAGCCCCATTTTTTCTTCAGTCATAGTGTATCCAAGACTACATCATCTAATATGTTCTTTCATTTTTTTTTGCTTACTGAATATGATTTGAAGACTTGGTTGCTTTTGATAACAACTGAGCCGCCATGTAGAGGCTCTCTAGTAATTTTTGGTTACAGATTTTGTGGTGTTTATGCCAGTCCATGGGTGCAGCCTTTGCTGGGTGGTTAAAAAGGCTTTCACAACCTTGAGGTCTTGAGTTCAATCCTATTGTGTAGCATCTTGGACAAGTGTCTTTGTCACACAAAATATGATAACTGAGCATGGCTGTTTGGACTCTGGTGATTTGGCATAGCCGAGTGATGCAACGCACGCACACACACATACAATGTGCTCACAGATATGTATACATACATAGAGAGAGAAGGGGGAGAGAGAGAGCGACATTACAATTTATTCATTGAACAATATTGACATGAATACTTTCCCTCTTCTCATACAATAAAGAGAAATATGCTCACACACTCACACACACACAAAGACACACACACACACTCACACATACACACATACATACACCCACAAAATGAAAGAAGCATTAATTTTTTACCATTCAGATTATTCTGTCAGATGTACTTCTTGTTTATTCAAATTAATTTGAATTAATCATGAATTGTCTTGCAGCTTCAAGATTTTGATGGTGTAACTGTTTAGTTTTAGAATGTCATTATAGGCGCAGGAGTGGCTGTGTGGTAAGTAGCTTGCTTACCAACCACATGGTTCCGGGTTCAGTCCCACTGTGTGGCACCTTGGGCAAGTGTCTTCTGCTATAGCCTCGGGCCGACCAAAGCCTTGTGAGTGGATTTGGTAGACAGAAACTGAAAGAAGCCCATTGTATATATGTATGTGTGTGTATATGTTTGTGTGTCTGCATTTGTCCCCCCAACATCGCTTGACAACCGATGCTGGTGTGTTTACGTCCCTGTAACTTAGCGGTTCGGCAAAAGAGACTGATAGAATAAGTACTAGGCTTACAAAGAATAAGTTGTGGGGTCGATTTGCTCAACTAAAGGCGGTGCTCCAGTATGGCCACAGTCACTTGAAATGAATGAAAGCCATGACTGCATTTTTTTATTACTTGTTTTCTAGATTGTTTGTGATGTAAATCATCATCATCATCTACTTGACACCTGGTGTGTTCAGTACTTTATAGCATATGACTATGACTTCTTATTCACTGTCCTTTAATCAGAGACACCTACCTTTTCAAGGTTCAACACCAGTGGAATCATTTTGAAACAACACCTTTTTACTCTTTTTTTGTCTTTCTTTCCTTTTTTCTATTATTAACCATCCAGTTTTCCACAATACCATTATTTGAATGGAGTGGCCAGTGTCGTGGGTTGGGGATGGTGTTCTTCTTTTACAGTTGCTTGTCTTTTCTTGCTAATTACTCAATAATAATGTCCAGCTTGATTTGAGTACAATGAGGCAATGTGTACTGTCCAGTACACACATCACACCCTGTATTAAAATTTGGACTCTAGGCTATAGAATCATTTGTTCAGCATGTTTAATACAAGCCTTAAATCTTGATATTACAATTTGTATCTTGACCTGTACTTCACTATAATACTTTAGTCTAACTTTATTGTCCAAGTATTACTTCTCATATTTCAAATTAATTCCTAATCATTAATTCTTCAGCTCAATAGCAATGACATATGTCTGTAAACTAATGCATCTTTTACTTTCTCTTCTGCAGGTTGGTTTGGTGTTTCTGCTCAGTATTGCATCATTAATCATCTATTTCATAGATGCATCAGATGGGTAAGTTAAACTATACATGTTTATTATACTCTGTCTCTCTCTTCTCTCTCTCCCTCCTCTCTCATTCCTTTCTCTTCCCCTTACTCCCATCTCTCTCTCCCTTTTCTATTTCTAGCTTCTCTCTCCTCCTCTTTCAACCATTTCAATAATCTGTTGTGTCTGGGGAGAGTCATTTTCTTTTCGTGCCTTATAATGTAACACACTTACCGGTAAAATTTCCACTTATTTCTTATTTTTATTTTCCTAAAATTTTCGTTGCATCTTCCAACATTTTCAATAGTCTTGAAATTTTACCAGTGAGTGTGTTACATTATAAGGCACAAAAAGAAAATGACTCTCCCCGGACACAACAGAATATGCTTCAACACACGAACTCATATAAAGAATCTTGCAAACCAAATCCAAAAACGAAGCATTTCAATAATGTTTGTATAAATTAGTGTGGTTAGAAGATGTTTTAAAATTATTATCTATGCTAATCCAAAATGGGACAAAATTAAAACAAATAGCTAACCACTTTAGGGGATTTCCTGAACTGGATGGGGTTAACATAACTGAGAATCAATTTCAATTGCTTTTGGCAATGATGAAAACTTATGGAAATTTTTTTTACAGTGTCATTTTATGGAGATTGTATTGATCTAAGCATTTAGAAGTAAGTTATAAGAAATGCTGCATAATAATCAAGAGGAGGGATAAGTAGATAGTATTAACCCATTTGTGACCATATTTCTAATAAAATACTCTGTCTAGTTATTGATATAAAGCACTATCTGAATCGTGGATGATGCCAGCGCCGCCTCGACTGGCGTCCGTGTCGGTGGCACGTAAAAAGCACCATCCGAATCGTGGCCGAAGCCAGTGCCGCCCCGTCTGGCTTCCGTGTAGGTGGCACGTAAAGTGCACCAATCCGACCGTGGCCGATGCCAGCCTCGCCTGGCACCAGTGCAGGTGGCACGTAAAAAGCACCCACTACACTCACGGAGTGGTTGGCGTTAGGAAGGGCATCCAGCTGTAGAAACATTGCCAGATAAGACTGGAGCCTGGTGCAGCTTTCTGGCTTCCCAGATCCCCGGTCGAACCGTCCAACCCATGCTAGCATGGAGAACGGACGTTAAACGATGATGATGATGATGATGACTGCCAGATGAATCAACAAATGAACTTTTACATAGTAGCAGTCATGTTTATAATACAATAACTCTGAGCACCTTTTCAAACTCCACCTGTCTAACACCCGTCGGCATTTTTACAAAGTCAGGAAACAGCACAGCTCCCATGACTTTCGGAAACATTTTTTCACGCTGAGAGTTGCTGAAGTATGGAACAAACTGCTGGCATCAGTTGTTAGTTGTCGGAGCACTGCATCCTTCAAAACTTCCATGCTTCCTGAGATTCACCAACACTGCACTTGATTTTCTCCCCTCCATACACACACAAGCACGTATCTGACTCATGCATTGTTCACTTTCCAGACATTTGTACATTACTGCATATACTTTATATGCACTTTTTGACAAGTTATGGTGCACCTGAGCATTGTATACAATAATTTCATTATATTATATTATAAAACAGATAAATCAATCTAAATAATGCTTGTAAAAAAAAGGGAGACCTAGCTCTTATTTCACATCCTCAACAGAGGGTTTTGTGAAAGTGAGACAATAATCATGATGTATTCTCACATTAAGGAAGTGGTGAGTGGACTATAAAATAAACTGTATATCTTACTCTCCATAATACACATGCACACACACACACGCACGCACGCACGCACGCACGCACGCACGCACGCACGCACGCACACACACACACACACACACGATTATAGTTGCAATCAAAAACTAAGAGAAAAAGGTTGGAAAAGAGAATAATTTTTTCAGAATCATCGTTTAACGTCCATTCTCCATGCTAGCATGGGTTGGACGGTTTGACCGGGATCTGGGAAGCCAGAAGGCTGCACCAGGCTCCAGTCTGATCTGGCAGTGTTTCTACAGCTGGATGCCCTTCCTAACGCCAACCACTCCGTGAGTGTAGTGGGTGCTTTTTATGTGCGACCGGCACAGGTGCCAGAGGAGGCTGGCAAACGGCCATGATCAGTTGGTGCTTTTTACGTGACACTGACACAGACGCCAGTCAGGCAGCACTGACAATGGCCACGTTTAGACAGGCCACTTAACTACAATTTCCATTTGATTTTTATTTTGATGTCGGTGTTGACGTACTTGTTTCAATAAGTCTCCTCAAGAACAGCAGATCACTCTACAATCCAAGGTTAGCACAGCATGCCAGCATGCAAAACAGACAGTGAATGATGATGATGAGGATCAAAGTAGAAAAACAGAAGAAAATACCACAAAGCAATTTTCTAACATTCTAATGATTCTGTTAATTGATGTCTTTTAAACATTTGAATTACAATCCTTTCTACTCTAGACTTAAACTTGGGGATGGGGAGAAGGGGCTAGTAAGTTACATCAACGCCAGTACTCAATTGGTACTTGCTTCATCTACCCCAAAATTATGAAAAACAAAGTTGACTTCAGTGGCATTTGAACTCAGGACATAAAAACTGACAAAATGCCAGTAAGCATCTTACCAGTGTGCTAACAACTCTGCCAGCTCACCTCCTTATGAACAGTTGAATTATAATAGAAACTTAATTTAAGTAGAAATATTTTAAATGCAGGGTTTGTATCAGAAAATTAGAGGCAAGTGGTAAAAGGGATTAAATTAAGTAAGTAAAGCAGTGGTTCATTGTTGAAACCCTAGAAGGGACTGGCAACCACAGCTCATCGATTTGTTTGAGATTGGGAAATTACAGCTCACCAGTTTATTTGGGGTGGGGGTCACAGTTGGAGTAAGTCTGTTATACTGTCAAAGCAGAAGGGTCTTTTGACTGCTGTTATTGTTATCTTTGAATAATTTTACTCATCTATCCTAGGACAGATTTTAGAACATGGGGTTTTCATTTTAAGGTTTAATTTATGTAATCCTTTTTTTTTTAATGATAAAACAATATTTGCTGAAGGAAATTTGGTTACTACTTTCACCATCATCATCATCGTTTAACGTCCGCTTTCCCTGCTAGCATGGGTTGGACGAATGACTGAGGGCTGGCAAACCATATGGCTGCACCAGGCTTCAATCTTCATCTGGCAGAGTTTCTACAGCTGGATGCCCTTCATAACGCCAACCACTCCAAGAGTGTAGTGGATGCTTTTACATGCCACCGGCATGGGGCCAGTCAGGCGGTACTGGTAATGACCTCGCTCGAATCTTTTACACATGCCACCGGCACAGGTGCCAGTAAGGCGATGTTGGTAATGATCACACTCGAATGGTATCTTTTACGTGCCACCGAACATTATATTAGTTTCAAATTTTGATGCAAGGTCAGTAACTTCAGGAGAGAGGGTAAGTCAATTACATTGACCCCTAGTAGTTAGCTGGTACTTATTTTATCAACCCAGAAAGGATGAAAGATAAAGTCAATCTTGGCAGAATTTCAACTCAGAACATAAAGACAAATGAACCTTTGAACATTATATTGAACTACTGTATAGAAAGTTCATTTGTTGGCTCATATTTTGAGAACAGATCTGAATACAAACATAACTGTCAGTAGTGGCTATGCTGTGTAATATTTGTAGTGTCAATCACTATTCTTTTCAGTGTCTATTGTTTTACAGTGCAAATCTCTCCTAGTTAGATATAACCTTAAACAATAACACTGGTTTTCAGACTAGTGTAATTGTAAATACAGCTACAAACACACACATGTATACATATAGATGACAAGCTTCAGCAAATTTACACAGATATAGAAAGACAATATGCTGCACAAATTGTCTTGAGAGAACAAACTTTCCTGACTGTCTCTGTATGTCTGAGTGTACACAAGCATGTTAAATATGGTTGTATATAACTATATTGCATTTAGTGTTGCTTAGTACATCTCCAATTAATTAATTCCAGCCTGACAAAGCTTTCCACACGTCAGCAAATGTACTGTTTGCTATTCTGACATAAGACTGACCAGCTTTTAATGGCCATGAGCAACAACTTGGTAGACATAGATGAAATGTAATGATGCAGAAATGCGTGCATCCTATAGTCTGGTGACCTCATTCGTAGCCTAGTAGTGTGTTTACACCCATATTGTCTATTAGGAGAATTTCTTCAGTCAAGACAACTTGTGCAGGTCCAAGTTGTACATATTAGATATGACTGTACATAACTATATTTCATTCAATGTTGCTTAGTGTGCCTAATTTGTGTGTGTAAGCATGTGTAGTTTACTCGTTTACTTGTTTCAGTCATTTGACTGCGGCCATGCTAGAGCACCGCCTTTAGTCGAGCAAATCAACCCCAGGATTTATTCTTTGTAAGCCTAGTACTTATTCTATCAGTCTTTTTTGCCAAACCACTAAGTTACGGGGACGTAAACACACCACCATCAGTTGTCAAGCGATGTTGGGTGACTAACACAGACACACAAACATATACACACACATACATATATACATATATACGACGGGCTTCTTTCAGTTTTCGTCTACCAAATCCACTCACAAGGCTTTGGTCGGCCCGAGGCTATAGTAGAAAACACTTTCCCAAAGTGTCACGCAGTGGGACTGAACCCGGAATCATGTGGTTGGTAAGCAGGCTACTTACCACACAGCCACTGTGCTATAAATGCAATAGTAAGAAACACTTGTGTAAGATGCCATCAAATTGTCTAAACTGAATCAAATTCAGAACTATGTAATTGCAAAGCAAACTTAACCACACAACTGTTCCTGCACTTTTTTTCTTCTTTTTTTCTTTTTTTTTTTTTCACATATCAAAATAAACTAGATTTAACCTCTTCTCTTTACACACATCAATATCAATAATTCGCATAAGGGAAACAGTTATTTAGATCTTGGAATTGTGTTTCTATGTCAGTGACATCATGTAACAATTTAATCTTCCCATTTCTATTCTTGATATTATCTCGTTAATTCATACACCGACTACACGCAGATATATTGTAGAATGCTTGGAAAGTGGCTGGCAAGAACAAGTGGTGAGCCCCTAAAAATATATCAAATTTTATTGGCTCTATATTATTGTTCTGACTATGGTTAGATTTAAGTAATTGCAAGATGATGATAATTATATTCCATTTCAAAATATGACATGCTTTATCATCAGTACAATCATCATTTGTGTTTCAAACAGATATGAAGCTTGATTAGAAGAAATATATATAAAACTAGGAAGAAAAATTGAAATACTTTTTCTTTAATTTTTATGTAATTAAATAAATTTCTAGTTCAGCATATTCTTTGTAGACCAATTATTTTATTTCTTTTTCTTCATCATCATTGTCATCATCATCACCACAACCACTATCACTGCTTTATCATCCATTTTACTATGATGGCATGTAAATAATAGGAACATATTCCAATACTACTTATATGTTTTTGTGGTTAAAGAACATTGTTTTGCTGCTGCTTGGCTCCAGGTTTCATCCCATCCCATGGCATGGGACCTTGGGCAAGTGTCCTACCATAGCTTTGGGTTTAATAATATACTCTGAGTGAAATTTGATGGGCAAAAAATTGTGCACAAAGAGATACATTTTATATACATTGGTAACAAAAACAGATAAACCTGTGCTTTCAAATACAAATACGATTTGGTAGTTTTTCCACCTGTCATGCACAGACACTCTTGTTGCTCTCAATGTTGTTGCTTTCACCAAGCATGGAACAGTGACTGGTATATTCAGATCTCATAAGCAACAGCACTATTGTTTACAAAATACTACATAAAATAATCAAATAAATATAATGGATGTAACCCTCTTACAGTATTGTTTCATAAATTTTAATTCTATGTCATTTTATCTAAGAAGCTAATGTTTTTTTCTCTTTGATCAAACCACTTCCTTACAAATTTTCATTAGCTTTACTGCATTATGAATACCTCCCACTGTTAACTCACAGTTCTTTTATCACTCATAAAATTAATGAATGCTACACACTACGTCCATACTAACAAGGTCATCTCATCCACATGCATTAAGCTAATGCTTTTGATGACCAGCTTCTTTCTTAACTCACTTGTATTCAGTTATCTTTTTTATAAATTAATATTACACATCTAATGGATGATATACAATATTGATTTTATTTCCTTTCTATCATGTATCTTTTTCTATTTTCTTTCCAGACAAGATGTTGAATCCTGCAGACCCTGGGCACTGAGTACAACTCAACAAGTTGATTTAGCATTCAATGTGTTTTTTATGATATATTTTTTTATTCGGGTTGGTATAACAAAAGATTTCTCAAATTTGTTTTTTATTTTATAGAAAAAAGAAAAAACATATACTAAAATAAAGATTATATTGGATCCAAAAAGTAAATATTAACTGAAAAAAACTTTTATTTTTTCCTAGAATAAAATCCATATTTTTACAAAGATATTCTGACAATGATATGAATATGGAGAAAATGAATTAGTAACAATGATATATCTTTGTTGAAAAACCAGGAAATATAAATTCATGTTATTTTTTTATAGATTTTTATTCCATACAAATTTTATTTCGTAAAAGTAATATTGAAATAGCAAAGCAAATAAGATATAAGCTTACAGGCTCATTACTTAGTATTTCATATCTTCAAGTACACACGTATGTTTGGATAGATGCAAACTTGATTTTACATGCCTTGATTGTTAGAAGGAATTCTTTTAACTTGCTTCAGTCATTGGATTACAACCATGCTGGGCTACCATCCTGGAGGGTTTACTGTAACAAATTGATCCCAGTATTTATTCTTTTTTAAATTTGATGCTTATTCTGTTTGTTCCTTTTGCTGAACTGTTAAGTCAAAGGGACACAAACAAACACCAGCTGTTAAATTGTGTGGAGACTAAGATTAAAACATGCACACACACACACACACACACACACACACACACACGTGTGTATATTTGTGTGTATGTATGTATATATGTGTGTGTGTGTGTGCATGACTGTGTGTATGTACATATATGTATTATGCATGTGTGTGTATTAGGGTGGAATGTTTTTTTGATTTCATGATGGAACTTATTTATGAGCTATAAAATACAGCTTTCATTGCATCTTCTTTGGGGAAGTTTTTAATGAATGTGATGGAATTACTTTAAAATACAACTTCATCATGTTCTTTTTATGTGACTTCATCCTCAGCCTCCACAACGAGTGATGGGAGTGTACTGTAATTTACATCTACATGAAAAATTTTCTGAATTTGATAGATTACAATATTTACAATATTTTTACATATTCTGAAGCATTTCTGGATGCAGAAGATGAAGTCACAGAAAACAAAAAAAAAACATGTTGAAGTCATACTTTAGAGTAATTTCATTACAGTAATTTAAAAGCTACCTGAAGAAGATGGCAATAAAAACTGTATTTTATAGCTAATAAGTAAGTATTAGAACATCTTGTAAGGTGGCAAGCTGGCAGAATCATTAGCAGCATTTTGTCCATCTTTAGATTTAGTTCAAATTCTGCTGAGGTTGACTTTGCCTATCCTCTTTTTGGGTGTTAATAAAATAAGTGCCTGTTGAGTTGGTGTAATCACCTCTGAAATTGCTGGCCTTGTGCCAAAATTAATCCATTTTAGAACATCATAAGGCAGCAAGCTGGCAGAATCATTAGTATTATTTTATTCTTTTACTTGTTTCAGTCAATTGACTGTGGCCATGCTGGAGCACTACCTTAAAGGGTTTTTAATAAAAGAAATCAACCCCAGAACTTATTCTTTGTAAGCCTAATACTTATTTTATCTGTCTCTTTTGCCAAACCGCTACATTACAGGGATGTAAACACACCAGCATCGGTTGTCAAGTAATGGCGGAGAGACAAACACAGATACGCACACACACACACACACACACACACACACACACACACACACATATACATATAACAGCGTTCTTTCAGTTTCTGTCTACAAATCTGCTTACAAGGTTTTTGTCAGCCTGAAGCTATAGTAAAACCCAGAACCATGTGGTTGGGAAGCTAGCTTCTTACCATACAGCTACACCTGTGCCTGTATGCTGGATAAAGTGCTGAGCAGCATCTCATCTGTCTATAGGTTTTGAGTTTAAATTCTGCCTTTCATCTTTTGGGGTTAATAAAATAAGTACCAATTGAATACTGGGGCTGATGTAATAGACTTACCCCTCTCCCAAAATTGCTGGCCTTGTGCCAAAATTTGAAACCAGTATTACAACATCAAGCTCTATTAAGAAAAAAGAAAAGAAAAGCTTTCAAACTTATATAGCATATTACTTAGTGGCATAGAAACAAAAGCTTTAGTTTTATAAAGAAGAAAACATAAAGTTATATGCACCTTTCCCAGGGGTGTTAGTCAAGTGCAGTGGCTACAACTGGGAATAGACACATCAGGTGTTGAAAGTGACTTTTATCATTAGATCATTAGCAGTATATAAAAAGTGAAATAGGAACAGACTACAGTTTTTGCATTGGATCACTTGAAATTTATCTCTTACTCAACACTAGTTGCAATTTTGAATGTAAATATATTCATCATCATCATCATCATCATCGTTTAACGTCCGCTTTCCATGCTAGCATGGGTTGGACGGTTCAACTGGGGTCTGGCAAGCCCGAAGGCTGCACCAGGCCAGTCAGATCTGGCAGTGTTTCTACAGCTGGATGCCCTTCCTAACGCCAACCACTCCGAGAGTGTAGTGGGTGATTTTATGTGCCACCGACACAGGTGCCAGACGAGGCTGGCAGACGGCCACGCTCGGATGGTGTTTTTTATGTGCCACCGACACAGGTGCCAGACGAGGCTGGCTGACGGCCACGCTCGGATGGTGTTTTCTTATGTGTCACCGACACAGGTGCCAGACGGGGCTGGCGGACAGCCATGCTCGGATGGTGTTTGTTACGTGCCTTCAGCACGGAGGCCAGTCGTTGCGGTACTGGCTACGATCACGTTCGGATAACAAAAGAAAATAACAAAAGAAAATAAAATCTGCATGAAAGTTATATCATTATGTGAAAGACATTCTCTAATACAACAGAAATATATAACTAGGCTTTTACTTAGACTTGAATTTGATTTTTAACATTTTTTTATTCTTTCAGACTTCTAGACTAGATTGGAAGATATTTTGTTTTATTTTTATTTAACTGTCTACAATATGCTGATACAAAAGAATATGTACAAGCATCTATATATATAGATGCTTGTACATATTCTATATATATATATATATATATATATATATATATATACATATATATATACATATATATTAGATAGATATTGGCAATTGATAAAGAATTTTAAATAAAGCCTGAAAAATAAATATTCTACATAAAAAATAAGACAATTTGAGACAATCAAAAAGGCAATGTCCTTCAACTGAGCTGCTTTCCAGACATGTTTTGTGATCATAGTGAATACAAGCATGCACTATAAGTGGAAATTTAAAAGAAAATACTTTAAAAAACCTAGTAAAATAAAATAAACATAGACTTTGGAAAAAAATAGTAATAATAATTTGTAACATTGGCATAAGACCATAAATTCTAGGGAATTGTTTATATCAGTTTTAACTGATGCCACTACTTGTCTGGTACTTTATTTTACCTATTCCAAGGAGAAGAAAGACAAAGTCAAACACAACAGGAAAAAATAGTTATAAATTTTAAAATCTTGAAGAAAAATGAATTCATGAGTAATGAAGGTGTTGCATCGGGAAAATAAATAGGTGTTGCTAAATAATTTTGGTACACTGATTTGAAATCTACATTTAGAATATTCCTATCATTTCCATTTTGTGGGAAATTTGACTCTAGTTATTAAAATAAAACCAATGTTACTTCTTTTCACATGACAGCACAGACACCATGTGATGTATCCTAATTACTTCTTTAGATTTTGTATAGCAATTCAGAATGTTATTAAATAGATTTACTCATGTAAATCATTCTGATAACTTCTGCAATGTCTCTGGATGATATACACCCATACAACAGTGAAGAAATGTAGTGAAAGCATCAAGGTTGTAACTTGCCTTCAAGTCCTACTTTGGCTGTATGGTAAACAACCAAGAGAGTGACTCGGCAGTACCATTTTGCTCTGTGCAGTGCAATATAGTTTTCATAACTTGGCCAAATGATAAAAGAAAATCTATTTCATTTACACGCTGTGATTTGGTGTGAGTCCATAAATCATTATAACTGTTATTTTTGTATGACAAAGATAGCTGGTTTCCAAAAGGAAAATAGATCAATCAGCTCCTCAAACTGTAGCTTGACCTTAAAATCTCTACCACAACCACAGGATGAAGTAAGCATCTGCTAGTTACAACAACAACAATCACAGACAAAAATGCTGAAGATTCTGCAAGTAATAAGGAAACAGAAAGCCAATATATTCGAAATGCAGATCATTCCCCACACCTGCTGAGTCAAACAGAGTTGAATTAATTAGAATTTGGAATCAACAAAAGAAAAAGCAATGCTCTTTAGTTCCAGACTTCAGTAACAGAATTTTCTTTGGCAGCCTGATGCCAGAGTTTGTATGTGACTATGTCTGCAAAGAGCATAGACTTTTCATTAACGTTAAGTAAATGAGTCTTAAAGCTGCCTTAGTGCACAGTGCCTGTGAGATTCTTTCAATAATTGTCGTACATGTCACTGACCTCAATGAAACTTGTGAATTCATGGAACTACTTTGAAAGTTTATCAAATACATGAGCATACACATGGAATATTTGCGGTGACTGTGTTTAGTGCCTATAGAATATCAGAGATAATAAGAATCACTGTAAATAGTATGAGTGGTTATCTAGAACTGAATATGTTGTTACTAAATATAAGTAACATACAACATCCAACACTGGCTGATCCTTTGAAAATATATATTCCACCCCTTTGCTTTAAACTTGACCTTATTACTTGGCCTATTGTGTAAAGGTTATGGATCATCAAGGTTATAGTTTTCAATATTTAAAGGGCAAAGTCAGTGGAATACTGACAGATACAAAGTTAGATGTAGTATCTGAGGTTTCACTGGACACATAGTGTAATCTGTGATTTGTCTTTCCCTATTTCTAAAGTAAATGAAACAGAATGTAGAGCATGGACATCTTTTGCTGAAGTTAAAATTTTTCTTCAGAACTACAGTATTGAAAAGTAATAGATAACTTATGAAAGAATGGAATGTAGAATACTCCTTGAAGTGCACTTTTAGCATTTGCATCTTGACTTCTCTACCAACCTTTAAGTCACAAACATGGTAAGGATTTCTACCTGCAGTTTTCTATTATAGAAAGCAACTATTAGGAAATATGAAATGAAATAGGATGGATGATTGATGTTGGTTCTTGTAGAAAGAGAACTCTTTATCTCACAAATAACAATGGAAGAAACTACTATAGAGTTTCACTTCACAATAAGAATCTTCCTTCCAGACTACATGATCTGGATGGATTCTTGGGTGCAGGGATGGCAACTTCACAGGTGAAACTTGACTGTTTGTCCTAAACCAGAAGAAACAAGGAAGGACCAGACTATTAACACTATTTAAATAATAATAATAATAATAATAATAATAATAATAATGAAATTATTGTATACAGTGCTCAGGTGCACCACAACTTGTCAAAAGTGTGTATAAGCATATGCGGTAATGTACAAATGTCTGGGAAGTGAACAGTGTATAAGTCAGATACATGCTTGCATGTATATGGAGGGGAGAAAATCAGGTGTAGTTTTGGCGAATCTCAGGAAGCATGGAAGTTTTGAAGGATGCAGTGCTCCGACAGTTAACAAGATGCCGGTAGTTTGTTCCTTGCTTCAGCAACACTTAGCGTGAAAAATTGACACATAAAAAATAAACTTGACAGGCATAAAAAAATAGTTCGGAAAAGTAACAGTTTGTTTATGCAACTGATGTTGAGGAGAGAAAAAATGAAAAAAGATGATTGTTTTGCATAATATCTGGACATCAATAGGAAATATAGTTATCAGCTCTGAATTCTGCATCATTGATTAGTAAGCAATAATAATGTTAATTTAGTGTATCTCAAAAATCGGTAACAAAATTTGCAAGAAATACTGTAAATAAATTTGAGTACCATAGGCTAGAAGATAACCTCTGGTGAAACAGTACTATGACTCGGTTTTCCTTCCTATATGTATAGGCAACCCTCAAAATTCATAAATTCAATTTTCATATTCCTTGAACTTTGGGAAATCTGATTTGCAGGAAATATGAACAATCAAATCTTGAAGACTACATGTACACACCCACAAATTAACCATTTCATTCTAAACTCTCAACAAATAACAAACAAGAAGGGAGCCCCATACAGTAACATGTGCACTCACACACACACAAATTATTTCAAGGATATAAATACCTCTTAAAGGGATGTCAGCATCCAGGTTCCTCGGTTTCATCCAGTGTATCAGTGAAATACTAAAAGATGTTAGATTTACCTTGATGAATATGGGTATATTACCATTTATGTATAAGTAGAAAATGAAGAAATTGATATGTGAACATCAATTTATTGAAACAAATCCAATTTTGAACAGTATCAAACACATAGATCCTACAATTGTTTCCATGCCCAATTAATTCAAATTAGAAAAATTAAAGATTCATAATGAATATAGTTAATTGAACATTTCATCAGGGCCAGAACTTGATATAAAAAGGAACTACATCTCAATGTGTTGATTTATCATTGGTAAACTCAGCATTACATTCAGATATGTGTGTTTCATCATCATCATCATCATCATCATCATCGTCTAACGTCCGCTTTTCATGCTAGCATGGTTTAGACGATTTGACTAAGGTCTGGTGAACCAGACTCCAATCTGATCTGGCAGAGTTTCTACAGCTGGATGCCCTTCCTAATGCCAACCACTCCAAGAGTGTAGTGGGTGCTTTTACGTCACCTAGTTAAAACCTCTAGTATTAATAATTAAATATTAATTTTTTATTTTTATAATTTAAAACATAAATCATAGTTACTTTAACTATGTACCACATGACCATGAGAAAATTATTAATACTAGAGGTTTTAACAATATAATTCTTAAGTAATTAAAAATTTTGTTGGCATTTCATACTCTCACAAGTAATAATGAAAGTCAGGAATAAATGTTTTTAATTACAATTAACTGTATCAAAAATATCATTTAGGCAACCTAATGGCTCCTTTGTTTTTCAACGCATTAACACATGCATGCACACAAATAAATTAAAGCAAAATTGCATTTGCACAAATAACGGTTTTCTAAAAATACATTAGAATGCATAAACACACATATCTGAATATAATGCTGAGTTTACCAATGATCAGTCAACACACTGAGATTTATTTCCTTTTTCTATCAAGTTTTGGCCCTGACGAAATGTTCAGTTAACTATATTCATTATGAATCTTTAATTCAGTTTACTAAAATTATTCAAGTCGATGCCTCAGCATGGCCACAGTCTAATGATTGAAACAAGATATATATATACACACACAAAATAAACTAATGCTGTACCCCGATAAAATGAACCCAGTATACCTTATAAAGTAATTGATGTTAGAGAAGGTATTTAGCTAAACAAAAAATTAAACCTACAGAATTTTTTGTCCAAATAAGAACTGGCTCAGACTATGGCAACCCATCAAACCCATTATTAATTCAATTCTTTAAAATTGTTTTCTATTCCAGTTTGTTGCTGCAAATGATAAACTATGGTTTTGGCTGGAGCTTTTCTCTTTTGTCGACTATTTTACAATTCCACCATCTTTTGTGGCCATCTACCTAGACCGAAATTGGTTAGGTGAGTATTTCACTTACTATGTATTCATCAAATTCTTCACTATCAGCAAAATTATTCTACTGTTTATCTGGTTTAGATAAGATGGAATTGTATCATTTGTTTAAATTCTGTATCATCTCATCTGTGAACTGATCCAGCTTTCTTACATCTGACCCTACCACATTGATCAGCACTGATATGTGACTCTTGGGAGAATGTTGTCCTAAAACCACATACCTGACTTGAATACTTGGAATAGGAACACCACTAAAGGAACCCAAGTGTAGAGTGGTTGTGTTTAACTGGGTGATGAATTAAGTCTGCTACTCAATGATAGCCTTTACTACAATAACCCATTTTATATTACAATTTATTCATTAATACAGTTTACAATAGATCCTGATCAATTGAGACATTGACCTCACAAAATCAAAATTCAGTCAAAGAAAAGCTTGAAAAGGAATGAAAACTAGCAATGTTCAGTTTTCAGTAACATGAGAAAGATAATGATATATAAAATTCAGTTTTCTTCTAATGATGCTATTCTCTAAATATTTTAATTGATACTATCCTCTATAGTATTTATTTTTGCATTTACAAATATAAACATTTTAAACTGGAACTGATAACCAATTGAAATTCACAGACAAGCACCTAACCAAAGATTTGAAACTTAAACTTCTTGCTTAGTGGTTAGTGGTGGTTGATTAAACATACAGCTTACACAATTGTGTTCCCAGTATTTTGTGTGTCTTACACAAAGTTTTTAGGATTTCACTGAGAGAAATTGCATAGATAAAAAGGAATTATGGTCAGAGTTTTGCAATATGGAAATGTTTGTATTATGTCATTGTATTAGAAAATGGCAGCTATGAATAATGAGTTCTTGTGTTTAGGAAGGTTGTTATAAGTAATAAGTCTTATGCATGGAGCATTTCTTAATATATTTATGTTACTACGCTAAATCTAAAACAGATGAACACTGCTGCTTGCTACCTTGCTTGTTTATTTAGAGAGAGAGCTTTCCCTAATTACTAAACATTGTTTCTTACATCTTACATCTGATGTGTTTATTTTTGTAGTATTAAAAGTGCTCTTTCTTGGCTAATTTGGTATTGTGGTTAAGGATGTATATAAGTATGGTTAAGGGGTGTATATAAGTTGTATATAAGCAAACTATGATAATGTTTTGAGAATTAATGACTGGAATAAATATTGTAATCTTACAAATTATTTATAAATCTATATGTATAGGTACAGGCATAGCTGTGTGCTAAGAAGTTTACTTCTTAAACTCATGGTTTGAGATTCAGTCACACTGTGTAGCACCTTGAGCCTCAGGCTGACCAAAATCTTGTGTGTGGATTTGATAGATGGAAACTGAAAGAAGCTTGTATATATCTATATGTGCTTGTATTTGTGTTTGTACCCCACCACTGCTTGATAACTAGTGCTGGTTTCTTTTTGTCCCCATAACTTAGCAGTTCAGCAAAAGAGACCAATAGAATAAGTACTAGGCTTAAAAAAATAAAAATAAGTACTGAGGGCATTTCGTTTGACTACAATTCTTTAAGGTGATGCCCCAGCATTGCTGCAGTCTAATAACTGAAACAGATGAAAGATTGTATAAAGCATTGTATAGAATTATTAGTTTTTAGCATTAAATAGGTTTAGATTTATATTTTATTGATTTTACTATTTTTTAACATATTTTCATGATTTCCATACATAAAATAAGCATGAAATGTGTATTTTATGCATTTTTAGGAAAAAACCAAATTAATATTAATAAAATTCTCCTCACTAGGCAATGGATTGACAGAACCAGTACAGCAATTGACAAAATGACTTACAATATTTAGTTGCGTAGTTTTACTTTGTGTTCAAATCTCACTCAGAGTCAACTTTGCTTTTGTCCTCCTGGGTCAAATACTATCAGAATGGAAATCGATCAATGGAAATTGCAGATGTGTTACCAGTGCCGGTGGCATGTAAGAGAACCTTCCGTTTCGCGACCGTTGCCAGCACCGCCCCGTTTCGTGTCCATTGCCAGCCTCGCCTGGCCCTTGTGCCGGTGGCACATAAAAAGCACCATCCGTTTGTGGCCGTTTGCCAGCTCTGTCTGGCACCTGTGCGGGTGGCACGTAAAAAGCACCCACTACACTCACGGAGTGGTTGGCGTTAGGAAGGGCATCCAGCCGTAGAAACACTGCCAGATTTGACTGGGCCTGATGAAGCCTTCTGGCTTCACAGACCCCAGTAGAACCGTCCAACCCATGCTAGCATGGAAAACGGATGCTAAACGACGATGATGATGATTTCTTCCAAATTTGTAAACCTTGTGCTTATGTTAGAAATAATTATTACCATTATTTGTTTTTGTCTGTAGGTCTCCGCTCCCTGAGAGCTTTACGGCTTGTCTCAATCCCCGATATTCTCCAATATCTCAATATTTTGAAAACCAGTACAATGATCCGGCTGACACAACTCGTGGCATTTTTTGTAAGCATGTGGTTGGCTGGAGCTGGTTTCTTGCACCTGGTGAGTTTTGCCCTTTTTCACTATAATAACTCTGTTGTATTTTATTTGTTCATTTGCAAATAGAAATGGTTTACAGTGTAGACTCTATGGTCATGCTGCATTATTTAATCATCTTCCAGTGATTTCATAGAGATAAAGAAATGATCAATGAGGGTGTGTGTGTGTGTGTTTACCGAGTGCATGGAAGTGGGTGTCTGACGTCTATGCATGTGTTTCTGTCAGCCTCCCGATCTCTTTAAAGGCTGACCAGATACCAAGACTCCACCAGCTTCTTGTTCAGCTCTGTGGTCCAAGAAATTCTCCTTTTTGATGCATCTGGTATCACTGACATGCTGATTTCATTTCTAACAACATCATATGAAGCCTGGCACATCTGTCTGACTTACTGTCTCCAATGAAACTATCTAACCAATGCCAACATGGGAAACAGATGTTAAATTATGATGATGATATAGTGTGAATTTAATCAGACAGTATACAACCAGTGTTTAGAATTCCATGTGCATCTTTATACATTGAAAGAGAAAGTTGTGAAGAATATTCATATTATCATTAAAGTTTCGTTCTACAGATCTTCATAGTTGCAAAAATCGTATATACAGATATGAATGTATATATATATATATATATATATATATATATATATGAGTGAACTAGAAAAAATATGGAGATTATTTTAAGAAAGCATTGTAGAAATTAATGGAATTTTGAAAGATTGACAGAAGGCTGTGTTAGTATTTTCTAATTAACAAGAAGGCTAGATTAGTAATCAGACTATTGTTGCAACAGTGTGTTTATTTTGTCGTCGTCATCATCATGGCCATCATCATCATCATCATCATCAACAAATTCATCATTATTGTTGACATTTTCACAATTATCATCAATAGCATTACCATCACTGTTATGATGATTGCCAAATGAAATAGTGAAGTTGTTACAGTGGGAGAGGCTGTGGTGGGGATACATTAACAATGACAGTGAAGAAAAAGGATCCAAGATCCTTCCCAAGCCATCAGCTCAAAAGCCCAGTTTCCTGCAAAAGCTCAGTTTCCCCACCTCGCCAGTTCACTGGTCCATCACAGAATTATTCATGTTTGCCTGCTAAGTGGACTGGAGCAATGTGAAATGAAGCTTTTTTTTGTTTTTAGCTTGTTTCAGTCATTAGACTGTGACCATGCTGGGACCTTGAAGAATTTTAGTTGGACAAATTGACCCCCTAATACTTCTTTTCCTTAAGCTTGGTACTTATTCTATCAGTCTCTTGTGCCAAACTTCTAAGGGGACATGAACACACTAATGCCAGTTGTGTGTGTGTGTGTGACAAGCTTCTTTCAGTTTCTGGTACCAAAGCTTTGGTTGGGCCAAGACTATAGTAGAAGACACTTGTCCAAGGTGCCAGCTGTGAGACTGAACCTGGAACCATGTGGTCGGGAAGGAAGCTTCTTACCACACAGCCATTCCTTGGCCCAGGAATCAGAACAACAATCTTACAATCATAGGTAAACAACCTACCCCACTAAGCATTGTGCTTTTACAAAATAGCAATAGTAGTTTCAAATTTTAATGCAAGACAAGAGGTTTTATTGCAGGGAAGTGAGTCAAATACATCAGTCCCAGTACTTTACTAGTACTTTATTTTATGGGCCTTGGAAGGATGAAAGGCAAAGCTGACCTTGCCAAGATTGCAGCTCAGAACAGAATGAATTGGAAAAAATTACACGAAACATTTTGCCCAACATGCTAATAATTGTACTAGCTTGCCACTTCATGACTTCCAGACAGACAAGGTATTAGAGCACCGAAGGGTGGATATAGTAACCTTTAGGAAAGACAAACAAGAGTGCCTAATAATTGATGTGGCAGTACCTGGAGATCAACATATCATGAAAGAAAGAGAAAAGATTGATAAATATGGAGACCTGAGAATTGAGGTCGCTAAGATGTGGTAGCTACGAGAGTCAAATATAAAGGTTATCCCTATTGTCATCAGAGCATTGGGTTCAATACCATCCAATCTGAAAAAAACATCTGAAAACTTTAGAAATACCCTACAATCTAGAATTATTGCAAAAGCCAGTATTACTTGGAAATGCACACATATTGCGTAAAGTAGTCTGTCTGAGGTCCTTGTCAAACAGTACAACCCCCAGTAGACACAATATCTTCAATCAACAACCTCTCAAACTTGTATACTGTGTGACATCTATAATAATAATAATAATAATAATAATAATAATAATAATAATAATAATAATAATAATAATAATTTCTTACATTGGCACAAGGCTTGGGTAGGGAATAGTTGACATATCAACACTAGTACTTGACTGATATTTTAATTTATTAACCCCAAAAAGTTGAAAGGCAAAATTGGTCTTGGCAGGATTTGAAATTGGAGTGTAAAAGTTGCAAAAAGTGCCATAAGGCATTTTGTCCAACATTCTAATTCTCTCATTAGTAATAGTAACAATCATCATAATCGTCATCATCATTATCATCACTGGATAGTTTAAGAGTGTGGGGATAGTGAGAGTATTGAAACATAGTCTCAGCTACTGCTGCCACCATCATCATAATTATCTCCCAGGCCATGATAATATTAACCTCTACCTCCTGTTTATGACCATCATCATTATCATCAATGTCAACATTGTTATCATCGTCATTTACAACGAACAGTGAGAGAACATCTACAAGCCAATAAGGAAACCATTGCATGTTTGCTGAACCTGCAAGAAGTAGCAGCCAAAATCTCCCTCAAATCACATCTTGTTATCTTAAAAAGAAAAAAAAATTGGATAATGTTGTCTAACTGTCTGAAAAAAACAAAGGCAGGATTATCATAGCTAGAATTCCCTTAATTGTAGCTCTGCCCAATCAAGGCTGACCTGTAATTAAACAATAAAATCATCCCCACCATCATTGTCATAACCATCTTAATCACTATCAGCTTTATTTTCATCTCCTTAGAGTTTTTCTCATTTTTTCACAACCAAACAGATTTGTAATATAATTGAATTATTGAATTTTTTTGACTTGTCTTATCCCTTCATCTTATATCTATCTTTTACTTTGTCTTGTAGATTGAAAATTCCGGTGATCCTTTCTTGGACTTCAAAAATCCAAACAGTATGACGTATTGGGAGTGTTTATACTTTTTACTGGTTACCATGTCAACTGTGGGATTTGGAGATATCTATGCCAAAACAGTTCTCGGCAGAATATTTATTGTACTATTCATCCTATGTTCATTGGTAAGTAAATCTTATTTGCCGTTATTCTTTCAATAGCATTTAATCTAAGCCATTATTAGGGTCAGGCATTAAACTAAAAGATTCTGCATGGTTATTTGACCTGCTAGAAATAGCAACCAACTCTCCTTCAAATCATACAATGGGTGCAGAGATGGCTGTATGGTTATGTTGGCATAGCTGTATGATTAAGGAGTTCATTTTGCAACCCATGTGGTTGTGGGTTCAATCCTACTTTGTTGCTCTTGGAGTAAATGTCTTCTGCCATTGTTTCATAGTAAATACTTTCTGAATTTTGTGTAGCTGGAATCTATGTTGAAACCAGTTATAGGCATAATGTAACCCAAGATATATTATGCAGAATGGTTACTGCAGGATCAAGGCTGACCTGGGGTCAAAACACAACAACATTATGCCAATATAGGAATCTCTACAAAGTCATTCAACTGGATAGAAATTGCAACTAAATCTCCCTCAAATTACGTTCTGTTGTCTTAAGATTATGAAATAAACATTGGTTAATATAGTCCTAAAATCACTGTAACAGAGTTGAATTGAACAACTGGGGCTAAGCAACAACAACAACATCGTTTTAGTAAGTATGATAAAGGTGTAATGATGATGATGATATAATATTTCTGGAAAAATTATATTTATTAGGCTTATGTTATAAATGCTTTCCAAGGAATAATTGATGAGGTGCTGCTGTGACCATGCGGTTGGAAGTTTGCTTCTTAACCTCATGGTTCCCGGTTCAATCCCACTGCTGCACCTTGAGCAAGTGTTTTCAACTATAGCTTTGAACCAACCAAAGACTTGTGACTGGATTTAGTTGATGGACACTGAAAGAAGCCTATTGTGTGTGTGTGTATGTGTGATATATGTGTGTGTATGTGTATATATATATATATATATATATATATATGTGTGTGTGTGTGTGTAAAAGTAAAAAAATATACAAACTGGGACAAGAACGTGAAACATTTAGAAGACGACACAAAAACACGGACAGAACATTCGAAGCCCTCAATCATCAGTCAAGAACCGGATCATCTTCGCAATTTCGGCTGATTAATCTTGAAATTGCTCCAATCTGGTCAGCCCCCAGGGGAAATCTAAGCCAAGCGCATTAGATTCCTTGGAAGAAAGCCTCGAATGTATACAACACAGGGATGGAAAACGGACGATGTTACACGAATAAAAATACAAAAATACGTAAAAACAATAATGATAGCACGAATAAGAATGACTGATGATTGAGGGCTTCGAATGTCCTGTCCGTGTTTTTGTGTCGTCTTCTAAATGTTTCACGTTCTTGTCCCAGTTTGTATATTTTTTTACTTTTACATATATACATGGCGGCTACGTACCCACTTTTTAACCATATATATATATATATATGTGTGTGTGTGTGTGTATTTGTGTTTTTGTGTGTGTGCCTTTGTAATTGTGATTGTCCCCCACCACCACTTGATAACCAGTGTTGGTTTGTTTATGCCTCCATAACTTAGTGGTTTGGCAAAATAGACAGAATAAGTAACATAGCAGCTCAACTTGCTGTTTATTGTCGGCTATCTCAGGGAATTTGCTGACTAAGTCACCACCAATTATCAGAGCAGACGTAGCCTGATATCTAACAGGTTCTAGAGACATGCTTTAGCAAAAGCTTTGCTTCCAGTGGTCTTCCAGTATGCTGTGCGCCAGCCCAGAATTTCTGAGGGCCCATGCTATTGCTAGATAGTCATTGAACCTACATTAGGTTTATCTATTCTTGATCTACTAGGAACTGCAGCCAAATCTCCTTCAAATGACATCTTTGCCATTTTAGAAAAGCCTTCTCACTTCCTTAAAACACTTTCTATTTCTTCAAAGTAGCTGGATGTGTACCCTTCCCCTTCACAAAATCTCACTCATTGCAATTTTATCTCTTCCTTCTGATATACCAGTCTCAAACCTACTAGCTTTTGTCCAGGTATTTTTATCCAATACTTCTGATCTCTCTCTCTCTCTCTCTCTCTCTCTCTCTCTCTCTCTCTCTCTCTCTCTCTCTCTCTCTCACACAACAACAACAAATCTCTGAAATTCCCCTAATCTGAGTCATTTGAGAGTTAAATGAATGAATCAGAAACACATCATAGTTCCATTGATAGCATGATTCACCAATATCTTTACTAATTTTCTAATATCTTGTCCACCTAACTGTCTGTGCTCTCCCCCTCAGATTAACTAATAAAGAAAAGAGAAAATTAAAATCAAGTACATTTAACTTCAGAATCCATAGTGAGATACGAGATATGAACTCATTATCAAAAAAGTATAATGTATCCACTCAGCCACTGCTTCTCACAAACTTTAATGATGAAAGAGAAAAGTCCAGAGCAATATCAGATTTGATCCTATTTCTAATAATTAGGTTTGATTCTGTAACATTTGATCTCTGACCCCATAGTCGCTGTACTTTTACTAGTCAAAACGTATCTGTATTCTCTTTGCATCTGCTCTTTTATAGCTCTGACCTCAACATTTTCCCTTCTACTATAAGAAAAAAAAAACAACCTACCTATGAGTTTTTCTCAGGCACTTCAGAATTAACATCAGTAGACATAATAATGATGATGGCTATGATGATAAGGAGAAGGAGGGATGTTCTAGGAATTAATACATGATAAGCATAAAAAGTATGATGGCTATTTTTTTCAACCCACTTCAAGAATTATTATCCATATGCCTCTACCATTTCACCTGATGCTAAATAAATTATTTAACTAATGTCTATCATGGACCACCTATAAGATTTCAAGCAAGTTTTCCATTCCTTTCTTCTGTCAGTGTATGCCAATTAATTGAAATTTCTGGCAATAACAATATTTTTCATATTTTTTTTACTATATACACAAATACGCACACATTTGCACATACATAGATCTACATCTCTCTCTCCCTCTCTCTCTATCTATCTATCTATCTATCTCTTTCCCTCTGTACCTCTTGCTTTTTCTTTTTTTCTCTATCCCTACATATATATAGTGTGTGTATGTATGTATGTGTGTGTGTATGTATGTATGTATGTATGTATGTATGTATGTATGTGTGTGTTTGTAGGTGTGTATGTATGTGTGAATGTAGGCTGTAGCCATACTGGATTAGTATCATACACACATTCTTACACATACATACACATGTACATCATTTTGAAGAAGCTCTTTTTTTATTACAAACTGAATCAAACAACTTTGAGAAACACATTTTGTTGCTTATAAAATATAAAAAAAGCATTCTATTTCCTTTGTGGGGTTTTGTTTGTTTTGTTTTGTTTTTCTGTGTTGCTCATTGGCTTTATTTGAAAATAAAATACCTTCAAACTATTTCACTGGAACAGTATTTATTAACTGGACTATTAACCTAATCTTTCATATTACATTCAGCACTGCATTTTCATTAGTACATTCTCTGATCATATTTTTGCTGCTCTGTTTTTATATAACACACATATCTTTGTGTCTGTATATTATAGATATCTAAATGGATTATGTTCAGAAAACACCGACCCACTAAACTACCAAGCATGTTTCATTTTGCACAGCCTAGGATCTGCCCATACCTTGTAACTGAAATTAGGTAGCTGGGACCTGTGTAGAACCACATTGAAGGAATTGTATCTGTAATTCAAAAGTACAGCCTTGTCACATACTGTGTCCTGCTGGTTCTGCCTTAGAAATACATTATGTGTACATGTGTGTGTGAAAGAGCCTCTGGCGGTGAGCTGGTAGAAACATTAACATGCCGGGCGAAATGCGTAGCCATATTTCGTCTGGCGTTACGTTCTAAGTTCAAATTCCGCCGAGGTCGACTTTGCCTTTCATTCTTTCGGGGTCGATAAATAAAGTACTAGTTTCGCACTGGGGTCGATGTAATCGACTTAATCCCTTTGTTTGTCCTATGTTTAGCCCCTTGTGGGTAGTAAAGAAATAGGTAATTCGTCTGCTGCTCCGTTCTGAGTTCAAATTCCGCTGAGGCCAACTTTGCCTTTCATCCTTTCAGGGTCGATAAATAAAGTACCAGTTTCGTACTGGGGTCGATGTAATTGACTTGATCTCTTTGTCTGTCCTTGTTTGTCCCTTCTATGTTTAGCCCTTTGTGGGCGATAAAGAAATAATATGTTGATCTGATGAGCAAGTTGATTGAACAACTGAATTCTCTTTCTCAAACAATGGAGATACATCCATCCATGTGTGTATTGTTTTCTTTGAGATTTATTCAAAGAACTTCTCCATGAAGTTCAAATCAGTTGCTATCAGAATGACAAGACTTTTAGAGTTAAGACAACTTTTGGTGTTTGTAAACATGTGGTTGAACTAGTGTGTGCATGTACGTAAGTGTATGCATCAGCGTTTATGTTCTGCATGAACATTGTTAGTACTCAGGTGTTTGTTTGTATATGTGTGTCTATGTACCCTTCTACTTGTTTCAGTCATTTGACTGTGGCCATGCTGGAGCACCGCCTTTTAGTCGAGCAAATCAACTCCAGGACTTATTCTTTGGAAGCCTAGTACTTATTCTGTCGGTCTCTTTTGCTGAACCGCTAAGTTACGGGGGACGTAAACACACCACCATCAGATGTCAATCAAGCGATGTTGGGGGGACAAACACAGACATACAAACACACACACACACACATATATTGCCGGTGGCACGTAAAAAGCACCCACTACACTCACGGAGTGGTTGGCGTTAGGAAGGGCATCCAGCTGTAGAAACACTGCCAGATCAGACTGGGCCTGGTGCAGCCTTCTGGCTTCCCAGACCCCAGTTGAACCGTCCAACCCATGCTAGCATGGAAAGCGGACGTTAATCGATGATGATGATGATAATATGTATATATATATATATATATATAATATATATATATATATATATAATCATATCAAAGAGAAATGGAATTTAATTAAAATTAAAAGCATTTAATCTAAATTTACATTTCCAGTGGTTATAGAACATAGCTGTTCTTTCTAGCGTGTAGAATCCCTATAAGTGGATTCCCTATGTGTTTAAATATATATATATATACACACACATATATACAATGGGCTTCTTTCAGTTTCTGTCTACCAAATCCACTCACAAGGCTTTGGTCGACCCAAGGCTATAGTAGAAGACACTTGCCCAAGGTGCCATGCAGTGAGGCATGATTACTTTTCACATGTGTCTTGTGTCTTTGTAGATACACACAACCAAGCATGTGTATATATTCATTTAAAGAATCTTAAATGGAGAGACTTTGGAATGTCTTACAAATTGTTACTGTACCACTAATAGATTGGATTTGAAGGATAATTGTCTGTTCCTCTTGCTTTTTCTTAGAAAACCCTTGTATGTATATGCATGTGTGCATGTATGTATATGTATGTGTGCATGTATGTATATGTATGTGTGCATGTATGTATATGTATGCATCTTTTTATCTTTTACTGGTTTCAGTCATTAGACTGTGGCCATGCTGAGGCATCACCTTGAAGAATTTTTTAGTTGAATGAATTGATCCCACTATTTATTTTCATTAAGTCTGCTAGTTATTCCATCAGTTCCTTTTGTTCAACCGCTAAGTTATGGGATGTAAACACACCAGCACCAGTTCCCAAGCAGTAGTGGGGGACAACACATACACAAAGACATGCACACACACATAGAAATATATATGTGTGTATATATATATATATATATTTCGTTTTTGGATTTGGTTTGCAAGATTCTTTATATAAGTTCGTGTGTTGAAGTATATACTGTTGTGTCTGGGGAGAGTCATTTTCTTTTTGTGCCTTATAATATAACACACTCACCGGTAAAATTTGCACTTCTTTCTTATTTTTATTCTCCTAAAATTTTCGTTGTGTCTTGCAACCTTTTCAATAGTTTTTGAGTCAAAACTATCGAAAAGGTTGCAAGACGCAACGAAAATTTTAGGAGAATAAAAATAAGAAAGAAGTGCAAATTTTACCGGCGAGTGTGTTATATTATAAGGCACAAAAAGAAAATGACTCTCCCCAGACACAACAGTATATATATATATATATATATGACAGGCTTCTCTCAATTTCCATCTCCCAAATCTACTCACAAGGCTTTGGTCAGCCCAAAACTATAGTAGAAACACTTAACCAAGGTGCTACTTGCCCTGTAATTGAGAAGCAAGCTTCTTACCACACAGCCACAACTGTGCTTATGCATACATATTTATATAAGCAAACTCCAGAATATTAAGTGCAGAGTATATGCTGTTTGTTTCGGTACTCCTATTTGTACTCGTTCATTTGTTCATCTTTACATCCATTTTTCTAGGCTGGCCTGAGTTAACTAAATATATCATTGGTGCATTGTTTTACAGCTACTAACTTTTGTTAGTTAAGTAAGGAATATCAAATTCCACTCATCTTCAAAAGTGTGAAGCCAGCAAATGACTAATTGACAATGGAAATGACACAAACATCACTGCACTGATAAGACAATATCAAAAGTTCTTAAGAATCAGTCATTATAGCTAGCATTTGGTGACCTGAGGAATGCCTTTGAAAGGTACCACACTTTGTTGTTCAGTTGTTATTAAGAAAGTTATCAATAGTTGAGGGCTTGTGAAAGCCCTGCAGCCCATGTACAGAGAAGCTATTAGCTTCTGAGATTGAGGTTCGGAGAAGAAACCATTGCTCATGGTTTATCTGCTAACTAGAGACTTAGTCTAAACCAGTGGTTCTCTTTTTACCTATGGACTCCATTGATTCCCACTCTATTCTACTGGACTCCCATGTTTAAAAAAATCATATTAAATATTAGGAATTGTATATAAAAAAAATTGAAGTATAAGCAATTTATTGCTCATAAACTTTAACAAAAAACTTTTATATGGACCCTCAAGTGTCATATAGACCTCACTTGAGAACCACTGATATAAATGATTGCAGTTGCATGGAATTTGTTAAACACATCCAGGACCAAGAAGTTGGGGGATTAAGCTGGGCATCAGATGTATAAGTACAGCCTATCCAATACACTTTTATGCAGTTTCCTTCTATCTAATTTCATTGACAGGCTTTATACATCGATAGAGGCACTTCAGTAACTGAGTAATTAACACTTTAACTATGAAATTAAATTTCATGGTAATTCCAGTGAGAATGTTAAATATCTACCAAAAATATATAATTGGTAATTCCTGAGTACAATTGACATATCTCAACAGAAAACAGTTTCAAACATGACATTTCTCAACAAAAGATAGATTGGTATATAAAACTGTTTTTCACAGATAGAAGTAAGGAAATTTTGAGTGGATGTATCTGATTTTTACAGTAAAAGGGTTAAGCTATTAATCTTTCAGCTGAACAACTGATTTTATATCCCATCTTTAGAATTATACTCTGCCCAACAGATAGATATTAAACCCTTATCTGAGAGTAGAGAATTTAGAAAGTTAGAAAACAGCTAATGATATGATGATGGTGCAATCTCTACATGGCCATACGTTCTGCAAGAAGTGGCAGCCAAATCTTTTTTATTCCTAGTCAGGAAATGAAGGGAAGTATTCATGACCCTTTCAGAGATTCTATGACTGACTGGAGGAAGAGCATAAATTGTCCTCTCACTTGCCCTAAACTAAATGCTTGCAACTAGGAAGACACCACTAAAGACACCCACGAGACAAGAGATGAAGTTAAACTGGCCATGAGATCAAGTCTTAAATTTAGTAGTAGCATTGCAGTGGTTCTTGGTGCCTAAGAGCAAGAACAATTTTGGAACGCCCATTTTAATTAACAAACATGGTGAGCCACAGTAAATTTTGCAACTCTTCATATCTGTACTCATCCCAAATAATTTTCTTACTGCTACAATTTAATGCACAAAAGAGAACGTTTTCAGTGGTGCTGCAGCAACTTTGTACATTGAGAGGACATTCATATATTATTTTTCAAGGTATGGTGAGTCATAAAAGAATTTATGATTTTCCTGGAATAAAGACAAAATATGTTGACAATGTAAGAATCATCAGTGAAACCATAGAACTTTCTTGTTGAATAAACTGTCTTTGTAGAAAGTAATATCATTAATAATTCAAGCCCTTTCTTTTGAAATATCTGGGTTATGTTTCTTGATTGCCAACACTAATATTCACTTGGGTATCATCAAACTGCTATTTTGGTGATATCAGCTGTTGGCACCACTTTATTTCCTCTGCTTCACAAACACAGCACTGCTGTTTGGAACGTTAGTATTCCTATCTTGCCAATTTTCTTTCAGCAGGTGCAGAAAAGAGGCACAATGCTTTTTATATTGCAAATATAAATAGGTCAAAAGCCTTGTGAGTTTTGGATTAGTTAAAGGTAAACACGACTGAGATGTTATAAGTGACCTTGATTAAAATATGACCTTGACTAATGATCTAGAGATTCTACTCATCAATTCACTTCATATTTCATTTAACTAAACTAATCCTTAAGTTGAAAAGAAATCTATAACAGAATTTGTCAATAATACTTTCAAATTTGCTTTTTATATTCTCCTCACCCCTTTCTCTTCCTTCCTCTTAAATTTAGCAGTAGCATAACAAGGTTTCTATGTACCTGAAGCAAAGACAATTTAGGCACACCTATTTCAATTAACAGACATAAGTGAGAGTGTTTTTTGTACCTCTTCACACTTGCACCTGGGGATATCTACAACCCCATATCTTGATTACTTCCTCTTTTTCTGTAATCCAATTTCGAAAGGTATGTGGATGTGCATATTTATATGTACATGTATACATATTGACACATACATACATGCATTGATATATATATATATATATATATATATATATATATATAGACACACGTGAGCACATTCTCACATGCACAATCACACTCTTATATGCAAGCACACAAACATGCTTATCATATGCTACATTCACTAAATTCCTTGAAAATAATGTTTTATGTTAGCATTTAGCAGGGATTTCAATTTCCAAAATTACCCTCACATACTATCATTGTTAACACTTTACAAACTTTAATAATATGCAACTTAAATATATATCCTGTATTTGATATCAACATGAATATCCTTAATTTTAAGAATCTGTGGTTCAAATTAGCATTAAAATATTTATATATTTTAAAATAACATTAAGGAACATAAACATTATCTAAAGTATAAGACCCTTTTCTCTGAAAATAAAATAATTTGATCTGTAATTGTACAATTTCTGTATTGGAATTATGATACTCTGTTTGGTGCCTTGGACAAAACCTCAATCGTTTTTTGCCTATAGACCCCTTGAACCCTTATTCTATTCCTACTGGACCTCCATAGCCATTTAATGTTTTAAAAAATCTTATTATATTTTTATAATTAAATATTATTAAGAATTGTATGAAAAAAATTCTTAAAGTATTTTATGCATTGCAAACTGATTTATTGCACATAATTATCAATTAAATCTGTTATGGATCCCCAAGGGTCATGTGAACCCTGAGTTAAGAACCACTGGTCTGGATTAATAAACTCATTACAGGATTATAATTAATTATCCCCCCCACATAAAAATAATCTTCGACTATTAATTTTTTCATAAGTTAAATTTCCCAAACAAAATAAGCCTGAAGAACATAGCCCATGACAAACCATTATCAAAATAGCCCCTTCTCAACCAATAATAAATCCCCTAATTATCCCTGCTAACATTACCCCCATATGACCAATAGAAGAATAAGCAATTAATCTTTTTATATCCCTCTGACCAACACAAATAGCAGAAGTTAATATGAGCAGAAAAGCTATGTAGTTAAGAAATTTGCTTTGCAATCATGTTTCAAGGATTGGTCCCACAATTTGGTACCTTGAGCAAATCACTTTCCTGAAGCTTTGCATTGACCAATACCTTGTGAGTTAGATTTGGTCAGCAGAAAATATGCACAAATTCAGTGTGTGTGTGTGTGTGTGCATAGATCAGATAGACTTTGTTAAAGCAGATTTTCTACAGCCAGATGCTCTTCTTGCTACAAACCCTCACCTATTTAGGTAATATCTGTGTGTGTGTGTGTTTCCTTATCTTGATCTTATATGATTGTTGAAATGAAAATCAACTGTCATACAAGCAATGTCATTCATTTCCATTCTTTTGTAAAAGCATGTCTGGCCATGGAAATATATTACCTTGCTTGGAAATAAGTCAGAGTTTGCAACAGGATGGGTATCCAAGCATAAAAAAAGAATCAACCTCAACAAATTCACTGTATACAATAATTTCATTATTATTATTATTTCATTATTTAAAATAAAAAACAATATTTAGACAGAGAGAGAAAGCGAGACATACATACATACATACAAACATGGATGGATGGATGGATCTTTTACTTGTGTTCATTGATGGAAGATGTAAACCTAAATAAAAAAACTGAAAACCAAGTCATTTTTAAATGAAATCTCTTGTGATGCTTAAGCTCCAATCTCTCTTTCTTTCTCTTTCTCTCTCTCTCTCTCTCTCCCTCTTTCACTCACTCTGTCTCACTCTCTCATCCCACCTGCCATCAGAAATGCTAAGAACCAATAATTGTACCATTGGAAATCTTTAACAATTCTACTGTTCACCAATTACGATGTAAAAGTAAACAAATAACAGCAAAGGATTTACACAGAACAATTGGTGAGATTGATACAGTTGATTTTCAATATGAACATCTGTATGTTGCTGTCAGCAAGAAAACATGGTTAGGGAGGAGATTCCAAAGAACTGAGATGATTCTGTAAAAGGAATGAATGTGTGTGTGTTGTAGTTAGTACAAAGCCTGGCAGGTGGTGGTAGTGGAGTGACTGTTTGTTTGATGAGAGGAGGAGAAACTAGTGTGTCATCTGGGCTTGGTTGAAGATAGTTAATTGGGTGTGAAATGAAGAAGTTCATACGTTCACTACATGCAAGAGAGTTGAGAATTTATTCAGGCATAGGTAACTGTTTAGAAACATGACAAAAATAGATGGTACACTCTGGGAATGCTGCAAGATGATAGTTGATAATACACTAGGCAGAGACGGGCAAAGAAAGACGGGTGAGTGTGGAGCTAGATGAGTAAGTTTGGCCTATCAAGATGAAAAACTGAGAATGGGATGTTAGTCATAAAGATGTTGTTGTAGTTAGAATGTCCCAGTCAGTGCTGCTCAAACAAAACTATAGCCACAAAAATAACCAATCAAATAAAACTGACATTTGTAGGTATGCCATCCTGAGATTTAAAAATCGAAATATATGGTTTCCGATTTAAAGACTGCACGGTTAATACTCACTTGCAGTTTGTTCTTTTATTCTTTTACTTGTTTCAGTCATTGAACTGTAGCCATGCTGGAGCACCACCTCAAAGGATTTTAGTCAAACAAATTGACCCCCAGGACTTATTTTTAAGCCTAGTACTTATTCTATCAGTCTCTTTTACCAAACTGTGAAATTACAAGGATGTAAATGCACCAACACCGGTTGTCAAGCAGTGATGGAGTGACAAACACAGACACAAAGACACAGACACACACAGACACACACACACACACACACACACACACACACACACACACACACACACACATATTTATATAATATGAGGGAATATTATTCAAAACTTACAGGGAAAAATTCAATTTAGAAATACTAAATCAAATTTCACAAAATATAATATATATATAAATTAGAAAAAAAAACACCTTTTATCAATTCAATAATGAAAAATTAAATTATACCATCTAGGAAAATTACATCTTATAGAAAGATTAAATATATGATAAAACACATAACAATGATTAAGTAATGTGCAAAATGATAAATAAAACGTTTATATATGTTTTATTTATCATTTTGCACATTACTTAATCATTGTTATGTTTTTTATCGTATATTTAATCTTTCTATAAGATGTAAAGTTTCTAAATGGTATAATTCAATTTTTCATTATTGAATTGATAAAAGGTGATTTTTTTCTAATTTATATATATATATATATATATATATATACACACACACACATATACGAAAGGCTTCTTTCAGTTTCTGTCTACAAAATCCACACACAAGACTTTGGCCAGTCCAAAGCTATAGTAAAAGACACTTGCCCAATGTGCCATGCAGTGGGAGTGAACCTGGAACCATGTGGTTGGGAAGCAAGCTTCTTACCACACAGCCATGCCTGCCCCTATCCGCAACTTCTTAGTATTATTTTAACATTAAAAAGCCATTGAGTTGGCAGGATTATTAGAGAATCAGAAGGGATGCTTTACAGAATTTCTTCTGAATGGCTACATTCTGATTTCAGTTTCTGCTGAGGTCAACTTTGCCTTTCATTCTTTCTGGGTCGATAAAATAATTACTAGTTAAACAATGAAGTTGATGTAATTGACTAACTTGGTTTCCCCAAAATTTTAATGAGTTATTTTAACACTAAATAAAAAAAAGAAACTAAAAACATTGACAAGGCGCAGGAGTGGCTGTGTGGTAAGTAGCTTGCTTACCAACCACATGGTTCCGGGTTCAGTCCCACTGCGTGGCATCTTGGGCAAGTGTCTTCTGCTATAGCCTCAGGCTGACCAATGCCTTGTGAGTGAATTTGGAAGACGGAAACTGAAAGAAGCCTGTCGTATATATGTATATATATATATATATATATATATATATATATATATGTATGTATGTATGTGTGTGTATATGTTTGTGTGTCTGTGTTTGTCCTCCTAGCATTGCTTGACAACCGATGCTGGTGTGTTTACATCCCCGTCACTTAGTGGTTCGGCAAAAGAGACCGATAGAATAAGTACTGGGCTTACAAAGAATAAGTCCTGGGGTCGATTTGCTCGACTAAAGTCGGTGCTCCAGCATGGCTGCAGTCAAATGACTGAAACAAGTAAAAGAGTAAAGAGTAAGCATGGCTGTGTAGTAAGACGTTTACTTCCCAACTGCATGGTTTGGGGTTCAGTCTCACTATTTGACACTCTGGGTAAGTCTTCTACAATAGCACTGGGTCTGGATTTGATAGACGGAAAATGAAAGAAGCCTGTCACACACACACACACACACACACACACACACACACACACACACACATGTGTGCATGACTTTTATATTTGTGTTTGTCCCCAGCACTGCTTGACAACCAGTGTTGGTTTGTTTATATCCCCATAACTTTGCAGTTCAGCAAAAAGAGACTGACAGAATAAATACAAGGCTTAAAAATAAGTGCTGGGGTTCATATGTTTGACTAAACGCTTTCAGGCAGTGCCACTGCATGGCCGCAGTACAATAACTGAACCAAGCAAAAAATAAAAGAGTATATGATGGATGAGTAGGTGGGGAAAGAAAATTCTTTCTATTTGAATGAAATATTCGTGAAAATATAGATATGAATCAGTTTTATATTAAATATCATATGTTTTATTTCATATGATATTTCTGTTTTGAAAAAGCTTCCCAGCAAACTGAAAAATTCAAAATATAAGGAATTCAAACAATTTTCAGCATCAATCATTAAAAATAAATTGCTTAGATAAGCAAAACAGATTACCAGTTTTATATCTAACTCAAAAGATAAGTGAGATAAATATTTATGATATTTTATGAAACTCCATTTTGTCAAGATTAACAATTTCATAACATCTCAAGATATAAACTATGAGAAATTGATATGTTTTTATATTCTATTGTAATAGAACTTAATTGCTATTTATTTATTCTTTAAATATCCTAGGGTATATTTACAAGCTTTATTCCTGAAATCGCTGAGATTATTGGCCGGAGACAGAAGTATGGCGGAACATATAAGAAAGAAAGGGGCAAAAAGTAAGAAATATATCTTCTATTACTTTTCATAAAGAAACTAAATGTTTTGTTTATATATATATATGTATAAAAAAAGAACATTTACCCAAAATTTCTGCATCTTTTTTAATGTTTCAGTAACTTATTGGACCAATTTGCCTTGAATAGTTATGCCTTTTCCATATGTGTATGTGTGTGTGTCCAAATGTGTGTGTGTATATGCCCATGTATGTTTGCATGTGATCGTGTGTTGATGTGTGTGCCTGTGTTTGTGTGTGTGTCCCTGTGTTCATGTGTGTGTAGGGCTGTGAATTGATAGTGTCATTAGAGCATCCTACAAAATGCATCATGGAATTTGTCTTGACACTTTGCACACTTCCAGTCAAATCCTACCAGTATCGACATTGCCTTAAATCCTTTTGTGATCACTAAAAAAAAAATGTACCAATACCAATCTGACAGAACTGTAAGAAAGTCAAACTAAATGTCTTCTGGTATTTGTTCCACTTCTTTGCATTCTGAGTTCAAATCCCACCAAGGCATACTTGAATGATAACCTTAACCTGTCACCTAACTTAACACCACCACCTGTCACCTTAGATGCCTTTAGCAGAGTCCTCTTTGTTGCAAGAATTCATACCAGGTCTTCAGTCCCTTCCCATTACAGCATGAAACATGAATGTTGAGTAGTGATGGTGGTAGTGGTGGTGGTGCAGCAGTAATTCTACTATATGGCTCAGAAACCTGGACATTATCAAAGAAGCTTGAGAGGCAGTTGGATGGAAATCTCTCGTGGAAGCATCATCCAGCCAAAGTACAAATATATGGGAAATTACCACCTGTATCATCTCTTGTGAAAAGTAGAAGAGTCCAGTTTGCTGGACATTGTTGTAGAGCTGAAAACGAGGTAATTTCTACTCTTCTCCTCTGGAAGCCATCTGCTCGCGATACCAGAGGGCGCACACTCTCCTACCCTGATGTAATCTCCAGGGATTCAGGCATCCAGCAACAGGACCTCCGTGAAGTCTGGCGTAACATAGTAAATTACATTGTGTCGACCACAGTCGAACAATGAATGATGAATGCAGCAGTAAGCAAAGGATTTGTATTCAAGAAAGTGTTTCCATTAGCTAAGAAATGAAATATTTCACTATCTGTATTTGTTTTGTTAGAGGACAAGACTGAGTATTCATATCCTATGTCCCATTTGAAGGCACAATTCTTGAAAGCTCAGCTGATAAATAAGTTGTGTTGAGAGACACATTTACCACTGTGAGCATTTTTGTTGGTATTGTTTAGTCCCAAATCAGCCCTGATCATTCAGATCTGTGATCAAAGACAGTGAAGCCATGACCACCTCATATATTTTTCATCATCATCATCGTTTACCATCCGTTTTCCATGCTAGCATGGGTTGGACAATTCGACCGGGGTCTGGGAGGCCAGGAGGCTGCACCAGGCTCCAGTCTGATCTGGCAGTGTTTCTACAGCTGGATGCCCTTCCTAACACCAACCACTCCATGAGTGTAGTGGGTGCTTTTTACATGCCACCGGCACAGGGGCCACAAGAGGCTAGCAAACGACCACGATTGGTTGGTGCTTTTACATGTCACCGACACGGATGCCAGTCAGGAGGTGATGGCATCTGCCACGTTCGGACAGTGCTTTTTACGTGTCACCGACACAACCCAGATTACAATGTATTCATTCATTTTTTAAAGATTATATTGTGTGTGTGTATGATTTAAGAGGCATTTGGTTACTTCTTCTAGCATATCAGATGACCATGTATATAGCAGTTTCCTGGTTAGCATGTGTAAACATTGTGTAACTGGCAAGTTGTTAGCCTGCAGCATTGGTCTAATGAAGAGAGAATAGATGCCATCAATAGTAATGCTAACCAATGCTTAACCAAATCCAAACTTCAATAATTCTTCTCATAGTTACAGGCAAAAATGTAACAATCAATTGTTTTACTGAAAAGTTAAGTTTATAACTTTATGAGATTTTCTTTTTCTGTAGAGGAAAGTAGATTAGAGCAGTAAGTGAAAAAAAATGAGAATTAGTCAAATAGGTGCAGGCATGGCTGTGTGGTAAAAAGCTTGCTTCTCACCCACATGATCCTGGTTTCAGTCCCACTCTATGGCACCTTGGGCAAGTGTTTTCTACTATAGCCTCAGGCTATCCAAATCCTTGTGAGTGGATTTGGTAGGCAGAAACTGAAAAAGCCCATCATGTGTGTGTGTGTGTGTGTGTGTGTGTGTGTGTGTGTGTGTGTGTGTGTATGTGTGTGTGTGTGTGTGTGTGTGTGTGTGTGTGTATCTATGTGTGTGTCTTTCTGTCTGTGTTTATCTCACCACCACCACTTGACAAACAGTACTGGTGTGTTTGCATCCCCCATAACTTAGTGGTTCAGCAAAAGAGACTGATATAATAACTACCGGGCTTAAAAATAAATATTGGGATCGATTCATTCAACTAAAAATTCAAGGTAGTGCCCCAGCCTGACCACAGTCTAATGAGTGGAACAAGTAAAAGATATAATAAGATAAAGAAACCTACACAATATTTATTTTTTTCTAATCATATTTGATCTCAAAAATATTGAACTATAAGTTAGAATATTTCAAGTTCTTTGAGAGATAAAAGTGGTTGTTACAGCAACAGTATCGATGTGTCATACCTAAATTTTGAGTTTGAGATTATATTTGTATATATTTGTATATATTGTATGTTCTGACAAGCAGACGTTGTGTGGGTTACATCTGTTTTGGTATAACCAATGTTTGACTACAAGATTATCTCATAGTTATCAGGCTTAGTTATATTTATATTTTTATTTTATTAATCAAATCTAAGTAAAGTGGCAATAATCATATTATTTTTAGCCTCATCTAGATTGAATTTCTCTCACTAGCATAATTAGTTTTAAAAGAGGAACAATTCACATTGAAACTTCAAAACTTCTTAAGGCAACTGGAAATCCCATTTTTATGTTTTATTTTTGTTTTTGTTCTTTTTAATAGCACAGTCAGGGGAGGAAAAACAGTACCCATGCCACTTTTTAGCCCATATGAGGCTGGTGGGAAAGAAAGGCAGATGTTGTCCTCAGACTGAGACATGGCTCAAATGCTTGCAACAGAATGGGCTATTCTAAAGGCACCTAAGGCTCAGATGGTGGTATTGAATTGGAAAACAGATTGTACCTAGCACCTAAGGACTAGAATGATCCCTTTAACAGGCTTCCATATATATTTCTGACAACCAAATTTCAGTCACAGAGTACCGTAATTGACAACATAAAAGATGCATGAGTCTGTTAGACAAGCCCTAATTTCAGCAATGCATATTCAGGAAAATGTTTTAGTTCATTAAAGCTTACAGGAGGCCCAGATGATTTTTCTGAGATATTTTTGGGGGAAAGAAGTGCATATTATATGCCATCAAACACAGTATTTAACTATTCTAGGCTAGGATAAAAGACCTTTGTCTAATGATTTGTGCTGTGTGATTGAACCTGGTGTTTTATGTTGTTGCAAAAGAAAACTTGTTAGCCACACAGCCATGCTTGCATTCAGTTGTCATGGCAGCCTCAGTTTGTTGTAATTTATCCAAAGTGGTTAGAGAACCAAATTCCAAGTTTGATTCTACTGAAACAACAAACAGTGCAACTATTTTGTTGTAAACATGTGTTTTGTATTTGCCTGACAATAATAAAGAGGTTAAAGATTTTTAAAATGGCTTTGAATGAAAGAATGGAAAGAAACATGGTGACACTTTGGCTTCTACTCTATATTAATGAAAAGATACTTTAAAAGATTGAATTTAGTTAAATTAATCTGAGTTTATCCTCAGATTCTACAATGAATATATTTACATTCATAAAAAATCCAAGTGTGCAAAAAGACAAAAAATATATCATAAAAAGTAAATACAAGACCATCTGGCACCCATTTTGTTTTTTGTTTTGTATGCTGTTTGTATCTACTAACTTCAATTTGCTTTGTTTATATATAGATATTTTATAAAGATTTCACATTAAAATAAGAGCATTTTTTCTTTCATAATTTGTAATTGCTGGGAGAAGAAAAAATTGTTTCCTCTTCTTCACCTACTAAAATCAGTGTATATAATTTAATATATATAAAGTCAGTAAATATTATATGTTATTTGTTTGAAGAGCAATCTTTTGATATTATCTCTAATCCCCAGCTTAAAATTGCTAATGCATTGATTTATCTTAGGAAAAGTAAAAGGCAGGATTCTGTGTGAATTCTTTGGGTTAAGAGTTCAAACTATTAGAAATATATAGTGTAAATATCTGGGTAACTGAAGGCAATTTTTAAAAATTAGCCTGCTGTGAAGCAGCTAAATATACTCTAGAATGAACGGATGATCTAAAATAAAACCCAGAATTAGGTAGAGTACATTTGACTTGCTTATTATTTATGGTTCAATCTATATCATCTCTGATGAATTTAATTCTTGCAAGATGGTTTCCTCAGTTGAAAACAACCATTTAGAATTTATGTAGCGTGAACGAATAAAAGAATGAAAACACAGGATGGAGAATTATTATGATATAAGTGATAAAAGTTCTCCTTGCTTTTTTTCAATTTGCAGCAACCATAATGAAATATATTTAGTTTATTAATCAAATCGAAGTATAGAGGCAATAATCATATTATTTTTAGCCTCATCTAGATTGAATTTCTCTCACTAGCATAACTAGTTTCAAAAGAGGAACAATTCACAGAGTATTTTAGGCTTTCTTTGGTAGTCATGGTGATGGAATCCTGTTATTTGACGATGAGGATTCAGTTGTTCAGCCAACTGCATTTATGTTCTTGAAGTGGCTGAGTATATCATAGGTGTATGTACCCTTAATGTAATGTTCTGGCAGAATCAGCATGGCTGCAGCCTGTGACAAAGTAGACCATTTGAAATATAAATACAGTTTCCATCAACCCTGGGCTTTTATACAGTTTCCATAAATCCACTTTCATTCACTAGTTATGGCTATAGAAAATAGCTTTTTCTAAAACTTGAAGCTATAGAAAATGATATACAGCATCGACTTAACACACTAACATATTAAGAGAAAGTGGAGCAATAAACATTATACTTTTTAGGTCCTCTTAGAAAGAACCTGAAACACACTGAGCTAACTAATAGTTGGTGCATCTAATGTTCAGCTTAAATCATTGTAGGTTTGTGTTTATAAGAAATTACAGACAAGAAGGGAATTTTAGGAAGGTATAGTTCTGGGAATGAAAGGCGGCAAGCTGGCAGAAACATTAGCACACCGGGCGAAATGCTTAGCAGTATTTTGTCTGCCACTACCTTCTGAGTTCAAATTCCACCGAGGTCGACTTTGCCTTTCATCCTTTCAGGGTTGATTAAATAAGTACCTGTTACGCACTGGGGTCAATATAATTGACTTAATCCGTTTGTCTGTCCTTGTTTGTACTCTCTGTGTTTAGCCCCTTGTGAGTAGTAAAGAAATAGGTATTTCGTCTGCCATTATGTTCTGAGTTCAAATTCCACCAAGGTCGACTTTGCCTTTCATCCTTTCGGGGTTGATTAAATAAGTACCAGTTACGCACTGGGGTCGATATAATTGACTTAATCCATTTGTCTGTCCTTGTTTGTCCTCTCTGTGTTTAGCCCCTTTGGGTATTAAAGAAATAAGTATAGTTCTGGGAAAGAATGATAAACTAAATTTTTTAGTTGATAAAAATGAAATTTTATTTCCCATCATGTAATCCTGGAAGAAATCACCTTCTAAGTGGAACTCTATAAACAAGTGCATACTCAGCAAACAATAACAAGAAGAACAATTCTGTGACCATCACTTACAATCAAACAGGACTGGGGATCAACATGCCTTATGCCTTTCATTAGTGTTTTTAGGTGTCCATGTAGTTACAGACATTGACACCTTGTTGACCCTCTCACCCTAGGGACCACAGAATATTCAAGACCTCACAGCTAAAGGGAGAGAGATAATTGCACTCAACTGGTACTACATTTTATCAACCTCACGAATTGATCTTAATGGAATTTGAGCAAAGAATATGAACAAACCTCCAAAACATTTTGTCCAACATTCTAAAAATTCTACCAATTCACTTCCCTAAATGATAATATTGCTAATCATTTCTAATTTAGGCACAAGGCCAGCATGGTTTGTTGATTACATCAACCTGCCTTGTGCCAGTACTAGACAGGTATTTTATTTTATCAATCCTGAAAGAATGAAATACAACATAGACTTCAACATGATTGGAACACAGAATGTCAAGGGCCAGATCAAATACCGCAAGAAATATTTCTTAAAATCTTACAACTCTATCACTCCACCACCCTCAATAATAACAATAAAACATCCCTGTTAAATGATATAGTGCATAATAGTTACAATAATAATGATGATGATGATGATGATGATGATAATAATAATTATAATAATAACCAAGTACTCTGAATTGAAAGTGGAAATGGCAAGACTGTATGGAATGTGAGAGGGTAACGTACCAGTGATACCAGTGGTGATCAGAGCATTGGGCTCAATCTCATTGAAACTTCAAGACTTCTTAAGGCAACTGGAAATCTCATGCAAGATTGATGTCTTGCCATGTGTTGTGAGAAATTCTTTGGGGTTTCAATAATTCACCTCTGGAAACATAGGTATTTTGTTCAACATCCTTAAACAAGTCTTATTCAGGGACCTTTTGAGTGGGATGGGCTACTCGACCTGAAGAAAATTCTAACTGGGCACCACTTGCAAGGTCATGTACTGTTTATCTTGATATGAGATCGCCATGTCACTCACATATGATTGTGATGCATGTTCCTGGTGTACCCTTATCAGACAGGTAATCATGATGAGTATACTAGGCTTCGTATATT
>NC_042998.1:183018836-183086336 GCF_006345805.1 Octopus sinensis
GAATGGCTTTCTTGTTTTTCTATCTTGGTTCTTACTATCACTTGATATCACTCCTCACTTCATGTACAGATTTTAGTAGATTCTTCATATAGGTGTTGACTTATTCCTCCCACAGTTCTAATCCTCCATAAAAAGGGGATGGTTTATACTCTGTGCACAACATATGTAACCCTTAGTGATTTGATACCATTGATTTGTTAATGGTAAACAAAGCTCAAATGAAGAGAAGTGGAAATAAGCAACAGTTATCTTTTATCTTTCATATGTTCCAGTCATTGTGCTGTGACCATGCTGGGGCACTGCCTTGACTTTAATCCACAAATTGACCTATGTACTTTTTTTTAGTTTGTTACTTGGTCTTTTTTGTCAAAGCACTAAGTTACACTAGTTGTCAAGTAGTTGACAAACACTAAGACACACACACACACACACACACACACACACAACAAGCTTCTTTCAGTTTCCATCTACCAAGTTCACTCATAAGGCTTTGGTCAGCCCAAGGCTATAGCAGTAGACACTCACCCAAGGTTGCATGCCGTGAGACTGAACCCAGAGCCATCTGGTTGAGAAGTAAACTTCTTATCATACAGCCACACATGTATATAATTAAGTTAGATAAGGCCAGTTTATGGTATTACCTTAGGCTGCATATCCATAAAAGGCTAAGCTTTATGGTGTATCATCAGAATCCCAAAACTTGTTGGCTAAAGGCCTCTCTAGTGAGTGACCTCTCCAGAGTAAGAAGAAGGAAAGGACCCCAGTACTCAGTGTCAACAAAGAGGATTGTGTCTCCCTTTGGCTATCAATTGCTGATGTCAACAAAGGGAATTGTATCCCTTCAGCTATCAATCGCTGGTGACTGTGGTATCCTATGGGTTCCAATAGACTAGCACACATACACACACACACACCAGGCTTCTTTCAGTTTCCATCTATCAAGTTCTCTTAACATAAAAACGTCTGTAGGTAGGATATTCTTTAAGTTAAAAGATAAACATTTCACTAGTTCACATAGTTATGGACTCATTTTCAACAGGCACAACCTTAGGGTTCTTTTATCTGTGCTTCAATATTAAGAGCATTCTAGTTAGCACCCTTAACCCATGAATGGAGGCAGGATGATCATACAGGAACTACAACAGATGCCCAGTGAGGGGCCTCTGCAAAACCAAGGGAGTTGTCTATGAAGCCAAGATACTGGCTGACTCTAGCAGCAGTAGCTCCACTAATGACAACCACAGTAGCAAGGACATCAGCATCAGAAATATGAACAGAACCAATAGCACCATTGCTAGCAATAACAATAACAACATCAATGACAGCAATGGTAGTATCCCTAACAACAACAGCAGCAGCAGCCGTTCAAGAATTTGGACCTGGAGATCTCCATTTCCAGCGACTTCAAGGGCAACCTCCCAGTGGTATCGGGTGTCAACGAAGAGCCTTCAACTACAACAAGACGACTGTTTTTTTTCCAAGGTCTGGGGTCTCCTGCCCCTAAGCCCTAGACCATCACCTAATCACCCTTACCCGTCTTGTTGCTTGACAACAACAAAAACAGTAGCAGCAGCAGTTTCCCTAATGGCTACAGCTACAACAGCAGGCTCGACAGTTCCAATAGCAACAGCAGCAGCAGTACCATCACCAGTGATAATAACAATAACAGCAACAATAACAACAGCAGTATCCCTAATGGAAATAGCATCAGAGACATCACCAATGGCATCCACAACAGCAATGACAGCACCTCCATCAATGGCGATGGCCATAACAACAATGGCACCTTTACCAACACCAGCAACAGCAGCACCAACACCATCATCAGCACCAGTTCCAGCAACAGTGGTGGCAGCGATGCCAACACCAACAGACACACCACCACCAACACCCAACCACGAAAATATATCAGCTGTTCTGGGAACTTGTTCAAACAATGCCTCTCCAGCCACAGATCTCCCTTCAGGATTCCAGAAAGGAGAGTCATCACATCATTATTCAGCCATGTATGGCAGCTGATAGATGACAGGATTCCATACACAATATCATGGAGAATCCTAGAAAATCTAAGTCCCTAAATTATCGAAACCAATTGCTGTAAAGTATGCATAGTGGAACAGGCAAGGATCCTAAAGGACTTCCTTGACTCAAGGAACATTCTGAACTTCAGAACAGAGGTCTTCAGACCGTGTTTATATTTCAGGAAATTCCTACTTGCCTATTGGAACCCACAAGATAAGAGGGTCACTTGTAATTGATAGCCAAAGAGATACAATCCTCTTTGTTGATATCAGCAATAGCCAAGGGCAGACAGTCCCCTTTGTTGACATTGAGTAATGGGGTTCTTTCTTCCTTCATACTCTACAGAAGCCACTTGCTAGAGAGGCTTTTAGCCAACAGGTTTTGGGATCAGATGATACACCATAAAGCTAATCCTTTATGGTCATGAAACCTAAGGTAATCTCATAAACTGGTCTTATCTAACTTTAATAAATACTACTCTATAACTTAGAGTGTGCTTCTGTTTTCGGATTTATGTTTATGGGTAATATATATATATATATATATATATATATATATATATATATATCATCATCATCATCGTTTAGCATCCGCTTTCCATGCTGGCATGGGTTGGACGGTGCAACTGGGGTCTGGGAAGCCAGAAGGCTGCACCAGGCCCAGTCTGATCTGGCAATGTTTCTACAGCTGGATGCCCTTCCTAACGCCAACCACTCCATGAGTGTAGTGGGTGCTTTTTACATGCCACAGGCACAGGTGCCAGACGAGGCTGGCAACGGCCACGGTCGGATGGTGCTTTTTTCGTGCCACCGGCACGGAAGCCAGTCAGGGCGGCACTGGCAACGGCCACGTTCGGATGGTTCTCTTATGTGCCACCAGCACTGGTATCACAGCTACAATTTCCATTCATGTTGATCGATTTTGATTTTATACACTTCACACACACATACATGATGTGTTCCTACCATTTCCATCTATCAAATTCACTCAGAAGTTATTGGTCAGCCTGAAGCTATAGTAGAAGACACTTACCCAAGGTGCTGTTAAGTGGAACAAAGTTGAAATCATACAGCCATGCCTCTGCGCCTATTATTGGTGCTGTTTATTTTTGGATTTTATATCACAATTTGCGATTAATTGCTTTGTTTGGTTATAGGTTTCCAATAAACCAATACCTAATTCACTACATTTCTGACAGCAATAATAACAAAGGAGCCTCTAGTGCTCAGTGCAAATGACCTCATTTGGAAAGCATTGGGTTTTCATTTGTTGTTTACATTCTTTGAGTGTATATATTGGTTAAACATTCATGCATGTACATGCACGCTCACATGCACACACACAGAAAAAGATGGCTGAATCAGTATCATATAATAGAAGACGAGATGTTCAAATACACGAAAATGAAATGGTTGTTTGGTGAAGAAGCTCACTTTGCAGCCACATGGTTTCAAGTTCACTCCCATTGCATGGTACTTCTGGCAAGTGTGTTCTACTATAACCCTGGGTCAGCCAATGCCTTGTGAGTAAATTTGGGATGTAAAAACTAAGGAAGCCCATCGTGTGTATGTGTGTGTTTGTGTTTGTGTGTGTGTTTGTGTTATGTTATACATTCTAATGTTATGTTTTTAAAAAGTCCAACTATGGAACACAGCAGAAGACATAATCAAAATCATTGACATATGAAAATCTATAAATTATGCCTCAAACTAGAAATAAGAGCCTTTATAAAGCATGGAATTTCCTGGGTCCCACAAATTTTTATCATTATTATCCAGTGCCAGTGACATGCAAAAGGTGCTCATGCCCCATGCTGGTGGCACATAAAAGGCACCTGTGCCAGAGACACAGAAAGGCACCCCAGCCAGTGACACATGGAAGACACCCATGCTGGTGACATGTAAAAGGCATCCAGTACATTTTGTGGAGTAGCTGGCATTAGGAAGGGCATCCAGCCATAGAAACCAAACCAAAACAGACTGTAACCTGGTGCAGCTCTACAGCTTACCAACTCCAGTCAATCCATCTTATCCATGCCAGCATGGAAAATAGACACTAAATGATGATGATGATCTCATTTCATTATATGCATATAGGCGCAGGAGTGGCTGTGTGGTAAGTAGCTTGCTTACCAACCACATGGTTCCGGGTTCAGTCCCACTGTATGGCACCTTGGGCAACTGTCTTCTACTATAGCCTCAGGCTGACCAAAACCTTGTGAGTGGATTTGGTAGACGGAAACTGAAAGAAGCCCATCGTATATATGTATATATATATATATAATATATATATATATATATATATATATATATATATATATATATGTGTGTGTGTGTGTATGTTTGTGTGTCTGTGTTTGTCCCCCTAGCATTGCTTGACAACCAATGCTGGTGTGTTTATGTCCCTGTCACTTAGCGGTTCAGCAAGAGAGACCGATAGAATAAGTACTGGGCTTACAAAAGAATAAGTCCTGGGGTCGAGTTGCTCGATTAAAGGCGGTGCTCCAGCATGGCCACAGTCAAATGACTGAAACAAGTAAAAGAGTATATATATAACTTATAAACAAGGGTAAAAGAAAATTATTTCTATGCCAATACGCTGATAACAGACTTTTAAATCGTCAATTTCCACATATTATATACTCACTACAGAAATACATAGTACTGAAATTGGGAAGCTAGTCAACAGAATTTTTTTAAAAAGTTCGTTATTTAAAAAAAATTCTGTTGACTAGCTTCCCGATTTCAGTACTACGTATTTCTGTAGTGAGTATATAATATGTGGAAATTGACGATTTAAAAGTCTGTTATCAGTGTATTGGCATAGAAATATTTTCTTTAGCCTTTGTTTATAAGTTGTTTATAATTTTAATCTTTAAAGGTATTTTAATATGCTGCCACTTTTTGATGAAATTTTTTCTGTAAAAAACTTCATCCTATATTAGTAGTATATATATATATATATATATATATCTATATATATATATATATATATATTGTCTTCTATTATATGATACTGACTCATTCCATCTTGTTCTCTGTGTGCGTGTGAACACACATGTATGTGCATGAATGTTTAACCTATATATATATATATATTACCAAAAAATTTTTTAAAACTCAATTTACTGCAAGTAAAGTAGGTGATATTAATTTAATCTAACTGCCAGAGAGAATCTCAGTTCATGCCATGTCTAAAATTAACAGGATTTAAATATAGAATAACCAACCGTACTCAATAGCTATATCGAGATAGGGGGAAGGGCAGATTTACTGAAGTAGAAGTGAGAAATTGATAATTTACTGAAATATTGTTTACCTAGCAATAATTGTACAGGTATTCCAGTGAGTTGGTTTTCAAGCATCACAAAATACCTGAACCGAATTAGTAGAAATATTCTACCCTAAGCACACGATAATGTAAACAAATCTTCATTTGCACAGACTTACATGCACACACACCTACACATACATACATAAAAAAAATCATCATCATTATTATCAGTTTACAAACATTTTTCCATGCTTACATGGATTGGACTAAACAAACTCATTGTGTGTTTGTGTATAAATATGTATACACACACAAAGGTTGGCTAAAAGGTTCACAGGCTGACCAAGAAACTCTCATGGAATGTAACCAAATGAGTACAATTCTATATTTAAGAGATGAGGAATTATGTACATTATTTACATTTGACAGATATTTCTCCTCATCTTGTTTGTAGCTTTCCATGCTAGCATGGGTTAGACGATTTGACTGAGGTCTGGCGAACCAGATGGCTGCACCAGACTCCAATCTGATTTGGCAGAGTTTCTACAGCTGGATTCCCTTCCTAACGCCAACCACTCCGAGAGTGTAGTGGGTGCTTTTACATGCCACCAACACAAGTGCTAGTCAGGCGGTACTGGCAACGGCCATGATCAAATGCTGCTTTTTATGTGTCACCTGCACAGGAGCCAGTCCAGCGGCACTGGCAATGGCCTCACTCGAATGTTTTTTCACATGCCTCCAGTACAAGTGCTAATAAGGCAATGTAGGTAACGATCACACTCGAATGGTGCTTTTTACATGCCACCGGCATGGAGGCCAGCTTGTTGCTCTGGCAACGATCACGCTCGTATGGTACTCTTAGCGCTCCACTAGCACGGATGCCAGTCATTGAATTTGATTTTGATTTTGATTTCACTTGCCTCAATAGGTCTTCGCAAGCAGAGTTTAGTGTCCAATGAAGAAAAGGTACGCATAAGTGGGCTTGTTGCACCTGTCATAGGCCATGAGGTTATGGTCTCACTTGGGCTTGCTGAGTTTTCTCAAGCACAGCATATTTCCAAAGGTCCCAGTCACTAGTCATTGCCTCGGTGGGGCCCAGTGTTCGAAGCTTCACCACCTCATCCCAGGTCTTCCTGGGTCTACCTCTTCCACACATTCCCTCAACCGCAAGGGTGTGGCACTTTTCTACACAGCTATCCACATCCATTCTCACCACATGGCCATACCAGCACAATCGTCTCTCTTGCACACCACATCTGATGCTTCTTAAGCTCAACTTTTCTCTCAAGGGACTAACACTTTGTCGAGTATGCACACTGACATTACACATCCATCGGAGCATACTGGCTTCATTCCTTACACATCCATTGGAGCACACTGGCTTCATTATTGTTATTGTTCAGGTCACTGCTTGGAGTTTGATTCAAGGCAGCGACCTGAATAATAATAATAATAATAATAATAACAATAATAATAATAATAAACAACATCAAAAAATACCTTAGGAATGAGAACCCAGGTTCGAAATTTCCCCAAGACACCTGATGAAGGCTGGAGGGTGTATCACCCGAAACGTGTTAACAACAAACAAGATAAGGACAAATATCCGTCAAATGTAAATAATATAAATAATTAACCAAATATGGTTTATTTTTCAACATAGTCCCCCTTGTAGTCCACACACCTCTTCCATTGGAGCTACAGTGCTTGTATCCCATTGGAGAAGCTTTCATCCTGTTGGTCAACAGAATAGTCATCAACACCAGATGTGACATCAACATAACTGCTATACTGGTCCCTAACCAAGTGTTTTTTCATGTTGGGGAACAGATAGTAGTCAGGTGGGGTCAGATCAGGAGATTTATATATATATATGCATCCATACATGTGCACATGTATGAATGTGTCCCTTTCTTCTCTGAACTCCCAACCCTATTAGAGTCATAGTATTTCTATTTTGACTGTGGTGTTACTGTTATTTTTAAACCTAGCAGTACCTGTCTCTTTCCAGGTCCCCCTCTCTGTCTTTCTCATATATATATATAGATAGATAGACAGAGAGTCAGATAGATCGTCCATCTCTCCATCCCTCCCCAAAGGAAATAAATTCAGAATTTAAGTTCAAGGAAACTCCAAGTCAAGATCTCACAGTCAGCTTGGAAGAATGTTATTATTCTGCTCTACTTAACTCTATTGAGTAATCTTTTCCCCTTTGAATTGTTATTCAAATTTTACCTCTATTTTTATTATGAACATTATTTCTACTTTTTTGTTCTATTATAACATACAAACTCAGCTCTGAATCATGTTATTCCACACTACCTAACAATTCTGGGTACCGTAAAAACCCATGTAATTTATGCACATTTTTTCACAAAACTAAAAATAAACTTTAGTGGGTGCGTAAACTACATGAGTAGATCATTTCCAGAATTTATTTTGAAATTTTTTTTTGTTAAGAAAAGATGTACAAAACATAAAATTTTGTAACGGAAGTTGACTCATTTAATGTCAGAATAGAGATTTTTACAGAAAAAAATAATGGCTGAAGTACACATAATGAAGTTGACTTTTATTTATGCTGGACAGTTTAATGCTTACTTTTTCTGTATAAATTTGCTAAAACCATTAAATGGTTAACTAGTTTCTGAAATCTGATGTTCATGCTAGTAAACACAATCCGGTTCATATTTTACATCACTTAGAGTTTCTACCTATCGCAATGGAGCACATATTTAATTTCTCTGTCACAGTAAACAATTCATAAGTTCTGCTCATACTGACAACATGGTAATGACAAATTTTTAAGTTTGCTTGACACTTTATAAGTGTGAAAGGGATTAAAATTTCGATACTCCGTATCAAAGGTTCCGACAAGAAAAGGCAGAAAAGAATTCTGTTTACATGATCAGTTTGATCGGTTACCTTCCTCAGTCGGTTGAGTAAAGTGTCATCCAAGCTGATGTTTATTGGTAATTAAACTTAATTTGCAATACCTGTTCTTACTTATCAGCTTTGTTTTTGTTGGTAATTCTTATCAACAGCTTTTCCTGTGATTGTGATTTGAGTAGACATACAGCAGTATGCTAAAAATCGAATATAATCTCTTGTGGGCAAGAAATGTAAAATAAAGTTTATGATAAACAACACAAACACTTTTAATTTAATAGCTTTCAATATGATACCTGTTAAGCAGAAATTATTTTTATTTAATGAAAATTTAATAAAATCTAATCATAAGTAAGTGAAGTTGTTCTAAGTACAACAAAACTGAAAACCTTTTTCCCCTGGCTATACTGGCAATTCAGAAAACTTTTAGGTGCAAATTTTACATGAGTAGAAGCGTTTTTTAACATTTTATCCAGAAAATCACCTGCGTAAATTACACAGGTGTGCAAATTACATGAGTTTTTATGGTAATTATTTTTGTTATATGTAGTTGCAATTCAGACAGTAAGAATCTACTATTATCTATATATTGGGTCATCCTATAAATAATGTGGTTTTTTCAAATGCATGAACTAAAAGTTGGAGGGTAAACTACCTGCATCAACTTGCTATAAAAGCAGGTAGTAATTTTACCTTGTATTTATTCCTAATGCAAGTTTTGAAGAGTGCAGTTCAATTTCAAGTTATTTTTTTCAAAGCTATAATGAAAGTGAGAAAGGAGCATTTTCAGCATGTTTTGCTTTTTGAGTTGCAACGGAAAGTGTGAGGCATATTAATGCACTATATGAGGATTGGACAATAAGTGTAAGCCAGTGTCAAAAGTAGTTCCAGAAATTCTGAGCTGGAAACTACAGCCTAGAAGACGAGCCTCATCCTGGAAGATCTGTAGAGCTTGACAATGACATCCTGCAAACCCTAGTGGAATAAAATCCCATTGTAACTATTGAAAATCTAGCAGAAAAACTTGGATTTGGTCATTCAACCATTCATTGTTACCTACATGCCATTGGAAGAGTCAGCAAATTGGGTCAATGGGTTCCTCACAAACTTTCTGAGTCTAATTGCACAAAGAGTGAATGTGTGCTCTTCTTTGCTGTCAAATCTCATGAATGGACCTTTTTTGGTCTGAATAGTGACTGGTGATGAGAAATGGGTTCTCTATAAAAATGTCAAGCACTGGAGACAGTGGGTAGGGAAAGGAGAAACACCAGTACCCCAGGCTAAAGAAGGTGTTGCTATCTGTTTGGTGGGATATGAAAAGTTTAATCCACTTTGAACTTTTAAACCCAAACCAAACGATAACAAAGGAGATCTACTGCAAGAGCTTGAGCAGCTCAAGTCAGTGCTAGAAGTAAAACAACCATCTTTGGTTTCAAGACAAAAGGTATTCTTCCATTTGGATAATGCTCAACCACATGCAACGAGGATGACATTCCAAAGGCTGAAGCAGTTTGATTGAGAAACGATGTCCTACCCAGCATATTTGCCGGACATTGCCCCATCCATTTATCATTTATTCTGCTGTCTTCAAAATCATTTGGACAGAAAAAATATGAATTCTGTAGATGAGGTCAGAACAGTACTGGAGAAGTGTTTTTCGCCATGGACAAGTGAATTTTGGAAGAGAGGCCTTACAAGTCTGGCAGATAGATGGAAGAACATTGTAGAAAATGAAGGAGAGTATATTTTAGATTAAATAAGAACTTTGTTTATCTTAACTTTGAAAAATAAAAGAAGTATAAAAAACCACATTATTTATGGGAGGACCTAATAGTTATATATACATATATGTATGTTTACCAAATTTCAATGATAAAATTTGAGATTCTTGAACTATATCTGGAATTTCCTATTTGTCATTTCTTTATGACATTTTTCAGCACTGAGTAAACTAGTTTCATTTTCCCCATGCTTACACTAACCCTGCTCTAGTTCTACCTTTGTAGTATTTGTTTTCTGCTTCTCATTTTTTCTCCATATAAACTTTCAACTTGTTGTACTGTGTTGTGTGTGTATGAATGGGTGCATGCATGTATACCTGTGTATTAAGGGGTGTGTCTGCATGCTTGACTCAGTTTTCCTATATTTCATTGTATGAAATGGTTATGCCTACTTACAAAGGTGATCACCTTTTGCTTGTTCTAAAATGCTGCCAAGCCTCCTGAAATAAATATGTCTGCTGTCTTCTCATTATTCAGTTTTTGTAACACACAGGGAGGGAGCCTTGATATCCTGTGAACAGAACATCTCTTCAATGTTTACACAACCTATCTGACTATGAGATTCCTACATCTAAATACTTATATAACCCTATACATTTTCTATATCTATATCTGAAAGCTTATGTGTACACATGATTAAAATTCTGTGTGTGTTTGTGTGCATGTGTGTATGCATTAATATGTTAGTGTTTGTGCACGTATGTGTTTATGAATGTGTGTGCTTTTGTGTAGGGGTGTGTGTATGTATGTATGTATCTTCTCCCCTTCTTCCTCGCTCTCTTGTGTGACCCTGCTGTCCGGTCATGATAGATCACTAGCCACTACACCTTTTTCTATTTTCTCTCCCTGTTTATTTCTGTGTTCCTTTCTGTCGAAGAGTGTACGCTCAAAATGTAAAACACTTTCTCACCTCCCAAGTGTGAAACTAATAGATCTGTTTGTTGTTGACACACCTATCTTTGTCCTCTTTTTTTTTACTCTCATTATATATATATATATATATATATATATATATATATCCTGAACAATTGCTGAGTAAATGTTGCCTTAGATGTGTGTTTTATATATATGCATCTGTGTGTATATGTGTCTGTAGATGCACTTACATATAGAATGAAGTACACCCTATCTTTACAAGGATAACCAGCTTTGAAATAAGTCCTGGGGTCGATTTTCTCGACTAAAGGTGGTGCTCCAGCATGGCCACAGTCAAATAACTGAAACAAGTAAAAGAGTAAAAGAGTAAAAGAGTACACATATATATATATATAATATATATATATATATATATATATATATATATATATATATATATATATATATATATAATTCGAGACAAAACCACTATTTTGCAAAACAAACAAGGAAAGACTTAATCAATACATAAAACTTCATAAATTAAAACAGATTAGGAGATCGAAAATCCACCTGACGAATGTCATTGAAGACATGAAACGATTGTAGTGGCGGTTTATTTCTTTATATTAAAAATTTTTATGTATTGATTAAGTCTTTCCTTGTTTGTTTTGCAAAATAGTGGTTTTGTCTCGAATTATATTATATAATATTTTACTATAAAATTGGATTTAATCCTAAATCTGATTTTTCCCTGTAAATTTGGATTTATTCCCTAATATTTATTATTATATATATATATATATATATATATATATAATGTGATTTTTTCGTCTATATTGTAAAATAGTTATAGAAATCCCATTGCTCAGGCTAGATTGTAGTGTTCAGTAAATATTTTTGAGCAACAAAATAGGAGTATGTTCAAATGCATTTAGTATTACCATATGCAAGATAAACCATAGAACACATAACATGAGGGGATAAGGTTGGTGCACCAAGTGTATTCAAGAATCAGTGAAACAGAAACAATTGTAATTACTGTAAAAGACAGTCTGTGAATCAATAATTGTGATTGAAGACTGAAGAGCTACTCTCAGATAATCAGAAAAAACATGTTTTTTTAATTTTTTATAGCCTTTTTTTTTCTACTATTAGCCAACAAAAAAATTCCCTTTGTGGCTGCTCAACTTGCTTGAAATAACAGCTAAAATCTCCCTCAAATCACCCCTTATGAACTCAAAAGAAATAGGAGAGATATTTTGACAGTGTAGACACTCATCATCATCATCATCATCGTTTAACATCTGCTTTCCGTGCTAGCATGGGTTGGATGATTTGACTGAGGACTGGCGAACCAGATGGCTGCACCAGGCTCCAATCTTGATCTGGCAGAGTTTCTACGGCTGGATGCCCTTCCTAATGCCAACCACTCTGAGAGTGTAGTGGGTGCTTTTACGTGCCACCGGCACAAGGGCCAGTCAGGCAGTACTGGCAATGGCCATGCTCAGATGGTGTTTTTTACATGCCACCTGCACAGGAGCCAGTTCCAGCGGCACTGATAATGACCTTGCTCAAATGTTTTTTCACATGCCAGTAATGTGACGCTGGTAACAATCACACTCGAATGGTGCTTTTTACGTGCCACCGGCACAGAAGTCAGTTAGACGCTCTGGCAATGATCACACTCGGATGGTGCTCTTAGCACTCCACTAGCATGGATCCAGTCATCAAATTGGAATGCCTCTAATCATGGATTTGTACAATCAACACTAACCCAGAGCAAAGCAACAACAACAGCAGTTTTTCTTGAATGTACACTTGAGTGAGTGCCACATTTTTAGGTTCTTAGTGGTGGCTTCAAAGAACTGTATAAGGAAAAGATGTAGGGATCAAATAGAACATTACTATTGTTACTTAGTAAAAATATATATATTACCAACAGTGCCAGAACAGACACTAGTGTCACTATTAGCCAGTTAACTTGTTAAAAATATGTATTAATGACAGAGGCAGTATTAATGCCAAGAGATAATATCTATCAAAACTTATTAGAAAATGGCATTTTGGTGCAAAATTCACTGACAAAACCAAGTAAGTCGAAATCATGTGATCATGGCACTGAAGGTAGTTGGGCTTCATCTCCCCACTAACAATATAAACAAGAGTGCATTTTGCACCAAAAAGCCAATGTGGGAATTTTTCTCGTTGTCACTTAGTAGCCCTGCTATTTCTATTTTTTCTTTTGCTTACATTTTCATTTCTCTTCACATTTTCATTTTTCTTCTTTATTTTTCTACAGACATATTGTAGTGTGTGGCCATATTACATATGACTCGGTCTCAAACTTCTTAAAAGATTTCTTACACAAAGACAGAGAAGACGTGGATGTAGAGATTATTTTTATTGATACGTAAGTAACTTAATTTTCCTCTTTATATATCTGTATGTATGTTTGTGTATAATAGTATGTATAACTAATGTAAACATTAGAGATACTCAATGTATGTGTTTGTAATTGATTTATTGTATACTCAATGTGTATATTTTTGTTTGTTTGAATATAGCAAAAATGACCAGGTGGTTAAGGTATGGAACTACCAGATCATAAATCATAAATCTTGCTTCCGTACAAATTTAACCTCCTGCACTTGCATTCACATACATGCTTGAATAAACCAAAACAATATGAAACCAATTATTAATTTTTTTACACAAAATATAATCAAGTAGAAGTCACCTAATTAAGCTGAACAAAGCTAATGATACAAACTCGAAAATATGCATCATCATCATTTTACATTCATTCTTCATGTCAGTGTGAGTAGGACAGTTTGACAGAATTCAGCACCAAATTTTGCTCCAATGCCTCATTTTTTTTTCTCTAGCAGCAGAAATCTTAGCAAAATGAGACATTGAAACAACATATAGTCTTCTGACCCACTGAATCCTGTTGAGCCATACTATCCATGCCAGCATGGAAAACAAATGTAAAATGATGATGATAAGGGAGAATTATGATTGATTAATTGATGCATGTATATCTATCTATCTATATAAATATGTGTGTATTGTCAGTTGCAGCTGTCTGTCTTAGGTCAAAGTTAACTGTTCTGTTCAGAAATCATCTCAAACAGGCTGTGTGGCAAGTCTTCCACTATAGCCTCTGGTCAACCAAAGCTTTGTGAGTGAATTTGGTTGACGGAAACTAAAAGAAGCTCATCATGTATATATATATATAAATTAAATTACAGATAAAACCACTATTAGGCAACTCAAACAGTGATAGACATAAACCAATACATAAATAACATAAAATATAAATATAATTAATATAATATATATAATATATATATATATGTATATATATATATATATATTATATATATATATATATATATATATATATATAAATATTAAATTTTAAATTTTAATTTTTAAATTCTAAATTTTATATTTTATATATATATATTATATTAATTATATTTATATTTTATGTTATTTATGTATTCGTTTATGTCTATCACTGTTTGAGTTGCCTAATAGTGGTTTTATCTCTAATTTAATTTATATTTATACTGTGAAATTTGATTTAATCCTGGATCTAATTTTTCCCTGTAAGTTTGGATATACTCCCTAATGTTATTATATATATATATATATATATATCAGTGTGTGTCTTTGGTTGTCCTCCACCACTGCTTCACAGCTGTTGGTTTGTTTATATCACCATAATTTAGTGGCTCAACAAAGGAGACCAATATAATAGGTACCTGGCTTAAAAAAAAATACTGCAGTCAATTCATTCAGTTAATTCTTTGAGGTAGTACCCCAGCATGGCCATAACCTAATGACTGAAACAAGTAAAAGATAATAGATGATAATTACTTTATGTTAATGAAGCATTCATAAGATGGTGTAACTAAATATCTTATAAACAAACTCGAGTTTTTCGTCTTAGACATATACTATGTGTTACACTCAAAACCGAATTTAATGACAAAGGATACAATTAAAATACATGAAAGGAAATACACCGAGTTCTAACTACTAGTTATTTGTCACGAAAGGCAGCGAGCTGGCAGAAACGTTAGCATGCCGGGCGAAATGCTTAGCGGTATTTTGTCTGCCGCTACGTTCTGAGTTCAAATTCCGCCGAGTTTGACTTTGCCTTTCATCCTTTCGGGGTCGATGTAATCGACTTAATCCGTTTGTCTGTCCTTGTTTGTCCCGTCTGTGTTTAGCCCCTTGTGGGTAGTAAAGAAATATATTTGTCACGCAATTTACGCTTTAAATTACTCCGGATACATACATACATACATTGTATATATCAATGTGTGTGTGTAAGTACATGTGTGGGTACACACACATATACATTAATTAACATTAATTTCATTTTGTCTTAATGATAAGTCTTGATATCGATTTCTTGATTAATCTAAATATATATTTTTCTAAATATCGATTTCCTAATTAATAGGACATTGTGTTTAGAGTGCAAAGTTTTAAAAGTTATTATGTTCATGCATTTTTAAAATATATTAGCAATAAAAATGAAATGATAAACAATAGTTTGAACCAAGATTTGACATTGGGTTATCTAAACATTTTTGAATTTACTTCTTTTCAATATCACTCACTAAATTTTGTCTTTTACCATTATCTGTAGTTCAAACTTCACCTATTCTATATTACTGTGCTGCCCTGTTTAAATCAAATTCTGCAATTTTTTTCATAACTTAGTAACTTACATTTAAAAGGATAACCAACTCTAATATTAATGTATCTGGGTTTTTCTTTTTCTTTTTTATTTTATGCTATTTTTCTAGAGACTTGTAAACAGCTTGTTTATGCAAGTGTAGCCAGACACCAGTAGGTTTCGGGGGTCATCAGGTGAGAATGGACACTGTTTCAAAGCCTTCAACAAGACTTTACAGTACACTGGCTGCCTCATAGATGTGAGGGCCCTTCTTCTGGATTGATTGGTATTTAACCATCAACATTCAATCTTAAGTCCTTCATGTCAGGATCATAAGCTCCGTTCAAATTGTGGAGTTATACAGGATTGGCTTGCAGAGGAGAGCCATTGTTCATAAACTTTACTGACCCTCTCAGGCATGTTAACCAGTAAGGTTGAGGTTCAGTTGGAATATACGCCTTTTGAAGAGAGATGTAAGCAGAGAGGGAGTTTCAGGGAGATGCAGTTCTGTGGATAAAAGAATAATGTATAACAAAAGGTTTGGGGCAAAGCATAAGAAGAATAACGAAGGGAAGGGGGATGTGTTTTAGCTGGAGTTGTGTTGGAGTTTTACATGAGTTTCTAGTTTAGAGAGAGAGAGAAAGATGTTATTGTAACCTCAGTGCAAGAATTAGAGGTAGTAGTTGTAAGATCTCAGTGAGAGACTCTTTGATAATAAGCCAGGTGACCTTTTCTATATGTGAGGCAGTTGCATGTTATCTTCAGTAATTCATCATCATCATCATTTAACGTCCATTTTCCATGCTTGCATGAGTTGAACAGTTCAACTGGGGACTAGTGAGCCAGGAGGCCACACCAGGCTCCAATCTGATCTGGCAATGTTTCTACAGCTGGATGCCCTTCCTAATGCCAACCACTCCAAGAGTATAGTGGGTGCTTTTTACGTGCCACCGGCATGGGAGCCAGTTAGGCAACACTGGCATCAGCCATGTTTGGATGGTGCTTTTTACATGTCACCAGCACAGGAACCAGTCAGGGCAGGGGAGCTGGCATCAACCATGTTTGGATGGTGCTTTTTATGTGCCACCGGTATGGGGAGCCAGTCAGGCGGCACTGACAACAATCCATTCATATATGCCTCGATATTTAAGTTTGGAGAACGATTCCATCCACACTATCATTGAGAAGTGGATATTACACCAGTTTTAATATAGAATCATTAAACTAAGAGACAGGTAAACTTTGAATAGAGAGAGCATGTCAATACTGAGGTTTCTAATGATGAGGAAAGGACTTTGACAAATTAATTGATTGACTGCCCAAACAATTAATCAAGCAATTGATTAGTTAATTGGTTAAATGTTAATCAATTGTTTAATAAGAAAAAAAAGTGAAATAGAACCAGTGCATGTGTTTATTATTAGCATAAAGACCCTCCCAAGATACAAGATATTAAACCACTTTTAAAAAATAAATCTATTTTATTTTTTCATGTGATAATTATGTTACAGAAAATTTGTATTTCCCTATTTTCATTTTCCAGGCAACTCCCTGATTTAGAACTTGAAGGGTTGCTTAAGAGGCATTTTACACAAGTAGAATTTTTCCAAGGCACGGTTATGGATGCCAATGATTTAGAAAGAGTAAAGGTAAGTAATATAAGAAACCAGACAAATTTCAGTATTATTGGTTTGCGTGTAGACAACTTTAATATTTAGATTGAACATTGTTGTCAACTTTTGCTTTGTGTTATCATACTTCACTAATGAAATGTTATGTCTGAACTGGCCAAGTTGTGCTACCTTACAAATGTGTGTGTGTGCTTTATTATATATCTGTATATATACACACACATATATATATATATATATTATATATATATATATATATATTATATATATATATATATATACACCAGAGTAAGCACATAAATGTGAAACAAGGTGGAAAAAAGAGTACTCAAATACCAGAGGTAGAGTAATATGCTTTATTTAAAAGCAGCAGAAATATAACAAAAGCTGTTACTCAGAGTTTCACGTTCCCATTTGTCGGACAGTTTTGTTAAAATAGAACAGAAATAACAATTTTATTGTTAAAATTGTTATTTCAACAAAACTGTCTGATGAATGGGAACGTGAAACTCTGAGTAACAGCTTTTGTTATATTTCTGCTGCTTTTAAATAAAGTATATATATATATATATATATATATATATATATATCATCATCATCATCACCGTCACCCTTTAACATCCGTCTTCCATACTGGCATGGTTTGGATGGTTTGACCAGAGCTGACAAGCCGGAGAGCAGCAACAGGTTCCAATCTGATTTGGCTTGGTTTTTATGACTGTATGCCCTTCCTAACACCAACCACTTTACAGTATGTGCTGGGTGATTTTAACATGACACCAGCACAGGCGCTTTTGCATGGCACTGGTGTGAATGTTTTTTACATAGCACTGGCATAGGACCCTTATAAGTCAATCCTCTTCACCAGGGGATGCAGCTTTAACACTTCTGCTGTGGAGGACAGGTCTTCTCAAGTAGAGCAAGGCTCCAAGAATCTCAGTCTTTTGCCATTTCATTTGAAAGTTCAGCTGGGTCTCCTTCTTCCATGAGTTTCATTTACTTTGAGAGATCAGCACTTTATGGAATTGTCAGCATCCATCCATATCATATGACCAAACAAGTGCATCTAATTCTTCTTATGCCTAACTTCTCACTCAATATACTCTGTCAAACATGTACACTTACATTACACATCCAGCAGAGCATAAGAGCCTCATTCCTCTCTAGCCTTCACATCTACTCTGCATTCAAGGCCAACATCTCACTACCATGTAGAATGGCTATATAATCATCATCATCATCATCATCAACTTCATAATCTTTTAATGTCCATTTTCCATGCTGGTATTTGTTGGACAGTTTGACTGAAAACTGGTAAGCTAGGGAACTGCACCAGATTCCAGTCTGATTCGGCATGGTTTCTATGGCTGAAAGCCCTTCTTAATGCCAACCATTCCAAGAGGGTATATATGCCATCTGCACAGGTGCCAGTTATGTAACACTACCATCAATCACGACTACAATTTCACTTGACTTGAGAGGCCTTCTGTAGCACAGTATATCGCCAAAGGTCTCAGTAACTTGTCACTGCCTCTGTGAGGTATAATGTTCAAACGGTGCTTTTTACATGCAACTGTCACCGGTGCCAGTTATGTGACACCAGCATCAGTCATGGCTTTGATTTCACTTGGCTTGATGAGTCTTCTCACACATTGCATATTGCCCAACGTTCGAAGGGTGCTTTTTATGTGTCAGTTACATGACTCTAGCATCAGCTACAACTAAGATTTCGCTTGCCTTGACATCATTCAATGTTTGAAGGGTGCCTTTTACATGCCAGTTATGCAATATTGGCATTGACCATGACTGTGATTTCACTTGGCTGGATAAGTCTTCTCAAGCACAGCATATCACCAGAGGTCTCAGTCACTTGTCATTGCCTCCGTGAGGCCCAACATTCAAAGATCATGCTTCACCACCTCATCTCATGTCTTCCTGGGTCTACCTCTTCCACAGGTTCCCTCTACCATTAGAGTTTGGCACTTTTTTACACAGCTGTCCTCATCCATACGCATCCACACAGACATCCAGTGAAGCCTACTAGCTTCATTTCTTTGAAGTTTATGCATGTCCTTGGTGGTCATAGCCCATGCTTCACTGCAGTGTAGCATGGCTATTTGCACAGGCATCATACAATCTGTCACTCTCAGAGAGAGGCCCTTTGTTACCAACAGAGGTAGGAGTTCTCTGAACTTTGCCCAGCCTATTCTTATTCTGGCAGCTGCACTCTTGAAGTATCTACCCCTGCTACTGACTTGGTCACCTAATAAATGGAAGCTATCAACTACTTCTAGTTTTCCCTCCTGGCAGTTAATGGCAGTTCCCTCTTGTACATTTTTAGTGTTAATTGTATTTGCGCACCTTCCACACACAAAAGCTATTTTTCCTGTTAACCTTCTGATATTGCTGCCCCTCTTATGCATCCATAGCTTACATTGGGTACATTTTATGGAGTTTTTGTACCTATGCCTTTTCTACAGATTGAGTAAGGCCATCTATTTGAGGGGATTTGTGATTTGTCTGCTCTCCTACTTACTAAGACTTTGGTTTCTGCTAGATTAAATCTAAGGTCTTTTGATCCTAGACTTTGCTTCCACATCTGAAATTTCTTCTCTAGTCCTGTTAATGATTCAGCTATAAAAATGACATAGAAAAATACCTTAGGAATGAGAACACAGGTTCGAAATTTCCCCAAGACACCTGAAGAAGGCTGGAGGGTGTATCAGCTGAAACATTGTGTTAACAACAAATGAGATGAGGACAAATATCCATCAATTGTAAATAATGTAAATAATGTACATAATTCCTCATCTCTTAAATATAGAACTACAATTGGAAATGTTGATAGCAGAAAACTGATGCAATGGAACAACATATATCAGGCTTGGAATTTTTCCTGAATAAATATTCACTAAGTTGGAGGAGTAGAATTGAAGTGAAGTTTCATACTCCACATGTATTGAGTTCTCTCTTTCCTTTCCCAGCTATTTTGATAATGAATCAACAAATAAAGAACGATTGTCAGTGGGAAACTTTCACCAATCTTTAACAAATCTAAACTGTTAAATATTTGCTTACTGTTAAGCAGAGGTTTATAGACCATCACTGTAAATCACAACCTGAAGCCCATCTATTAATTGCTTCTACACCATTATTTTTTGATAATCACAACACATCACATTAGTGATAATGAATATCATTGTATTTTCCTATTTAAAAAAATAAGGAAACAAATATTTGTTATTCTCAATTGATATAAATGGCTCAGTACAAGTTTTTAACCTTCATTAACTATTGGTTTTTGTCTTGGAAAATAATTGAAATTTTTTTTTTAAATCAATATGAGTTATAGGTTCTTATAAATCTTTATTTTAATGATTCGAAATGGACATTTTTTTGTTAAAGAAAATCTCTGTCAAAATTTTTTATCTGCAGAGCAAAATAATGAATGGCGATAGTAATTTATTTGTCTACAATTTCTCTTCATCGAGACTTAGATGTCAACTCAGATTCATTTATGCACATATTTATCCATGAGCTTACTGATTCACAGATGACGTTTTAGAGGAATACTAAAACAAGATGTATAAAATACTTTAACAGGGTTAAACCATTTAGTTTTAACATTTGTTTCTTATGCTAGCATAGCTTAGACAGGAGGAAATCAAGGCAGGATATTTATGGCCACTTGCCTTTCCTGTCACAAACCTTCAAGTAAGGAATTTTTAATATTCCAGAGAAATTTGTAAGTGCACAACTAGTGAATGATTTGTTGATCAGAAATGTCAACAAACACCAAAAGAGTTACCAAACTTCTAGATGGGTCAGGGAACAACATCTTGCTTGTTCTGTTTTCATTTCTGCTTGGTTTCTATAGTTGGGTGCTTTTCCTATTATTAACTTTTACGGAGCATATAGGATGTATTTTATCATAGTACCAGCAATAGTGTACCCAGTCAGTTAAAAGAATCTTCATCATTCAATGTTGTTTCTGTTCATTCAGGACAATGTAACTGATAGGGTGAGTAGAAGAGAGGGTGATTGCACAAGGTGAACTAAAATGGGTGGGAGAAAGGAGAGAAAATATGGGGAAAAAAGCGATCGGAGTGATCATCATCATCATCGTTTAATGTCCGTTCTCCATGCTAGCATGGGTTGGACAGTTTGACCGGGGATCTGGGAAGTCAGAAGGCTGCACCAAGCTCCAGTCTGATCTAGCAGTGTTTCTACAGCTGGATGCCCAACCACTCCGTGGGTGTAGTGGGTGCTTTTTACGTGCCACCGGCACAGGTGCCAGGCGAGGCTGACAACGGTCACAATCGGATTGGTGCTTTTTACATGCCACCGGCACGGAAGCCAGTCTAGGCGGTGCTGGCATCAGCCACGTTCGGATGGTGCTTTTTACATGCCACCGGCACAGTATGAGAAAAGAGGAAAAGATAGTAAACACTTCTAGGTGGAGTAATGGAAGAGGAATAATAATGAGAGAGAAATTATATATATCAGAGGGTGATGGCTGTGAGAAAGAGACATGAATGGCAACTATCTGTCTGCTGGTAAAAGAGTGTAATATATGTCAGTTGCGAAAACCTTTGAGGAGAGGGAGTAATGGCCAACAATACAGGAGTTTAAATAGATACTTTGTAACTTTGTGATGGGAATGAGAGAGAGAGAGGCACAGAGATTATGAGAGGGGTTGGATTAAGTATGGACAATCTAAAGTTATTTATCATTCCATGGCAGCATTATACAGTGCATAGGAGAGAGGACAAATGATAGAAAGACAAGAGAGAGATGGGGGTGTAATACACACACACAAAATGGGTAATTGAAAGCTTTGTTCTGAATATATTTTGTAAGAGGAGTGAAGTGGCAAAAGATATAAAGATAAAATGTAAAATTGAAACTGTTGCAATTGAACAAAATGAAATAAAATGATGTATTGGAAAGATACAGAAAATGAGAAGGAAAGATGATGTTTGTTGAGGAAACATTGCAGAAGAAGATTTAAAGAGAAACAATTTAGAGGAGGTTGGTAATCTTATCAATGATGATGACAATCATTTGGAAATGCGAGGACTATGTAAATGCACTATGCATAATGTGGACAAGAGATGAAGGGGAAATAGGGAACTGTGATACTTTTTGATTCCATGGTGATGGTTGTTGTGGTGGTGATTGGTGTAGTGATTGTTATTGTAAATGTTTCACCTTGTGTCAACACTGATTAAGCAAACCTAGGCTCAAAGACAGTACAGTGTGATGAGAATGGGAGACAGAGCTGGTGTTTCTAGCAGGTTAAACAACTATGTAGAGGCTTGCTTATTGATTCATGGTGATTATTGTAAATAGAGGTGCTGGTGGTGCTTCTGATGCTGGTGGTGTTGGTTGCTGCTGTACTGCGTTTTTTTCTTGTTACTTTATACTTATTTAACAAAGTTTCGTTCTATTTGAAACTGATAGGCTTGGAATCTATTAGAAACAGGAATTGCAGAGAAATTCTATCTTATGTATGAAATTATGTTTGATGGAATAATGTAGTGAGATAGAAGTTTGGATGAGAAATGCAGCTCTTGGTTGACACAGTAATACAATGAGACTGAAATAGTTCAAGACATTTCTTCATCTTCTTCTGGCAAAGAATTTGTTTGAATAACTAAACGAATCTTGTAGCTATTGAATATCTTCTTGCTGCCTCCTGTTCACAGATGGGACAATGGAATTAGTTTCCTCTTTTTCATTTGCTATCTTTATTAGTTCTTATTTTTCATCTTCTTTTTTTTATTATTTTGCTTCTTTCTTTCCTTTTTCTTCTTTTTTTCATTTCTGTAATCTTTTCTTATTCTTTCTCTTTTTTGTTTTCTTAACTTTTTTTCTTGCCATTCTTTGTCTCATCTATAGGATCATTTACTCCAACAACTTAGTGTTTCTTATTTTATCAATTACATAGTACCTAAAGTTGCCATTTCCAATATTACCATATTAAAACTACACAAAAAGTATTCACAAACATTGGTTTAGAAAAATTATATAAGACTATATGAATGTAATTCAATCCATTCTGGAACATATGCACATACAAAGAACGGCTAACACAAGAAAAACAAGGCTAATGATGGAAAATTTCCATAACTCACTCGAATATTAATACTCTCCTTTCTCTCCATATCTCCAATGTCTAGAATGTTGACCTAACCATAAAACACAAAACTTGATCCTTCATAGTATCAGGTTAGATGTCATCTCTTCTAATTCTCTGTTGTAACAGATCATAAAGTTTTCATTTCTTTCTGTTGCCATTAATATCAGTTCTTTGCTAAAGAAATGGATAACAATTAATTTGAAATACATCTGGCATCCTGCTGTAGCTCATTTTTTTTTCCTATAAAATATTCATAATTAATCTTTTATCTTTCATTTACTTGTTTCAATCATCAGACTGTGGCCATGCTAGGGCACCACCTTGAAGGATTTTAGCTGAACGAATTAACTCCAATACTTTTTGGGGTTTTTTTCCATTAAAGTCTGGTACTTATTCTATCAGTTTCATTTGCCGAACTGCTAAATTATGGGCACAGAAACACACCAATGCCGGTTGTTAAGTGGTGTCAGAGGACAAACACAGATTCAAAGACACACACACACTCACACACACCACACACATATGTTCCATCACTCCTTTTCAGCCATATCCAATGACTGCCTCACTCAACTGTTGACTGGATTCCTTTTTTACTAGAACATGCAGCACAGAGTTTTGTCAGTGTACAGGTTGTGGTCTCAAAGCGATGAAAATATTTTGACAAATTAAATTTAAATGTTGAAGTGAATCTAACAGTTTTTGTGTGTTTCTTAATAGGTTTATAAACACCTTCCACACTGCAATTGTTTTTCTTCCAGCACACGATCTCAGATCAAGTCACTCACTATTAAAGTACATCTCCGTAAACACAACAGCATTATCTGGAAAAAAATTAAACAAACTAAAAAAGAAATTGTCTTCCTTAATTGATACCTACTTTATTGACTCGTCAAATTAATGAAGTATGTTGGGTTTTATCTTAGGTGTTCAACAAACATTTAAAGTACTTGTCTATTTCCATCTCATAATAATTATTATGTTAAAACACTGGTAATTTTAATAGTTATGGTACCTGTTGGCGCTCTTTTCTGTCTTTCTTTGATGTTTCCTATAAAAGATATTATCTGGAGAAGCCTTCAAGCATCAACATACCTTAAGCTGTTATTTGTAGCTGGAAACTGTTCATAATTAGTAGAAAGTTATTGCGATAAAAGAAAAATGTGTTCTGTCACGTGCTACGAAAAATATATATGTAAAGTGTGTGTGTGTGTGTGTGCGCTCTATCTTGGAATATTTGCTAATGATAGAAAGAACAATCTTACCTTTTTGATTAGTTCTGTGGAATTTAAGTAATTCTTATTCTTTCTGTTTATTTTGCTTTCTGTTTGTTTTTGTTTTTTTCCTCTATAAATCATTGTAAGAAAATTTTGGTAAACATAAATAAAAAAAAATGAAAAAAAAAAAAAAGAAAAGAAGATATTAAACAGCATTCTTGATTTTTACCAATTTTCCTGAGATATCTATGTTACCTAATCCAGCTTCCTATAAATTAATCATTCCTGAGAACAGGGGAGCCAAAGTGGTGTGGGAATGAACTACTGACATTTCCAAATTACAGCTTAAGTTTAATTAACACCTACATACCTGGTATCTATAACAATGTTGCATTTTTTCTTCTCGTTTTCCGGTGCATGTCAAACCCTCTGGGTCTGTTTTTCTTTGATTCATTTCTTTCATTTGATCCTTTACTAATCATTCTTCAACAGTTTGCTTTTTTTTACAACTTTTTTCTGTTTTTACCTTTTGTTTTCTCTTTCTTGAATCAACCATTTCCTTATTTGAAAAATGGCTCCAGAAATGTTATATGCCTGTTTTACATAACACTTGTCTTAGAGAAAGCTGCTGCTCTGGCAAATACTCCAATGTAACCAAAAACCTCTAGTATTCAAAGCATTTAAAGAAAATAACATTAGCTTTGATTTAATATCAGCAATTTTAACAAAATCAGCATCATCATCATTATCATTATTTCTATTCTGCTGTTCTTCCCTACTTCCACCTACTTTTTTTATATAGCCAGTCATTTCTTACTCTCCCCTACCTTCCACTATTTCCTACAGCCACCCGTCAACCCTACCCATTCATTACAGCTGTCACCTACTCTTCCCTATCTTTCCATCATTTCCCACCATTCCATGCTGCTATGGGTTGGATATGTTTGCATGTCACCAACATTCTAATCTGTAATGTTCAATAGCACAAGATCTCATTGTACAACCACTTTCTATATATTTATCTGTTACATGTCCCTTCCAGTACTACCATTGGCCACTTTTTAACCTATCATTGTCCATTTGCATCATATGTCCATACCATTACAGTAATTTCTTCTACTCACATTAGCTAATGCCTTTAATATCTAGCTATTTTGCCAACCTATATTCTATTCCTAATGTAATTAACTATCATTCACCCATCTGAACATGTTCACCTTAATTCTCTTCATCTTCTACATACATTCAGCATTCACTGGCATGTTTCATTCACTACCTTCTCATTACTGAATGAGGTAAAACAAGTTAACAAGAGAACCTCTAGAAATAATAGCTAAATCTCTCTCCAATCATTTTCTACCATCTTAAGCAAAAAAGATCATATTAAATGATGTAGTTTCAAATACCGCTAAAAACATGGGATGCTATGGCTGGAACGCCTTGATCATATATTTACCCTGGGGCTAAACAGCAATAGAAGTCATACTCTTTTGAAGTCTTCCCCTAGTTTCTTGCTCCAGCTACTATATTACCACAAAGGCATTTATGTATTTTAGGTGACAAGCTGGCAGAATCATTAGCATGCCAGGCAAAGTACTTAGTGGTATTTCATCCTTCTTTACATTTCTGTGTTCAAATTCTGCCGGGGTTGACTTTGCCTTTCATCCTTTCGGGGTTGATAAAATAAGTACCACTTGAGCACTGGGGTCAATGTAATTAACTTACCCCCTCCCCTAAAATTGCAGTCCTTGTGCCTAAATTTGAAACCAATATACTTATGTATTTTAACATGTCTCTAGCCTAACGCTCCACTTATTAGCTTTTCACTGAACAGACATTTTCTGAAAGAACACTCTTCACATTATTTGAAGGGCATAAAAACACACTTAGAAGCAGCTGTAGTAGAAAGTAGTTAAAACAAACTTGATATTACATGGCTGGCATGATATTGGTTCACTGATTTTTATTTTTTTTTGTTTTTGTTAGAATATCTTTACCAGCATCAGCATCATCACCATTATCATCATCACCACTAATTCCACTGCCACTAATCTAATGTCTTGTTTTTGTTGTTTTGCTCCAAGTCAGCTCTGTTCAAGATCTATGATCAAATGTGTTACAGTCTTTTTTTCTTCTTTTTTCCAATATACAGTTTAACTGGGACTACATTACCCTTTTTTTTTAAGATGATAGAGTGTTCTTTGGGGAAGATTTGCTTTCTATTTCTAGCAGAGTAATTTATCACATAGTTGGTCCCTCATTTAATCAACTAATATCTATGTTCCTGTGTTTGGTAGAGGGCTTCAAATTGATTTTGTATTGCATTTAAAAGTAAAAGTAAACTAATCCGTCATCTTTTTCAACATTAAATATTCCAGTTGTTCAATCAACTCATTAAATTATAAATTTTTTGTCTTTCTAATTTTGTTTCTAATTTTGGCACAAGGACAGCAGTTTGGAGGGGGAAAGGCAAGCTGAGTACATCAACTCCAGTACTTCACTGGTATTTATTTTATTTATCCCCAAAAGGATGAAAGACAAAAATCTAACTCAGTGGAATTTGAACTCAGAACATAATGAATCATACTGCAATGCATTTCCTCCATGCTAACAATTCTGCCAGCTCACTGCCTTATTACATTATACCACATTAATTATATGGTATTATTATAATGCAAATGATTGAGTATTCCATAAGTACATGAATCCTTAAAGAAATCTTCATACAGGATCAACATACTATAGTGCATGGCTAGGTTGGCCCTTTGAATTACAAAAACAATCAATCTGATTGGCTTCTGCCGGTTTCTATCTACCCATTTTCTTTTACAAGGCTTGGGTTGATCCAAGGTTATGGTAAAAGACACTTGCCCAAAATGGAACCTCAGAATTGCAAAGCAAGCTTCTTAGCCAATCACTTGTACCTATAGCCATTTGGAATCTATTAACAAACTATGTTGCATTTATCTGAATACATACACTTGCACTCTATTATTCTCACCTTCTTGACGAATTATTCCTGTAAATTTCTTTATATGTACATACAAGGTGAAGTAACAAGTAGTTGTGTACATCAGCAAACTATTGCTACAAAATTAATATTCCGCTTTCTTACACACACACACACATGCACACACTCTTTTACACTTCTATTACACATTTCCATTACAAGTTTTCTGTTTGAGTGTTTGTTGTATGAAAAATACATAAAAACATACACACATGCATTCATTTGTATATGTAATTAAAACAATCATGTGTCTCTGTCATATTTTCATTTCCTTTCTCTCTCCCCCATATCCATCCATCCATCCATCCAAAGTAGCTAAAAATGTTTTTGTCATCTACTTAGAAATATAAGCTCATGCATCCTAATGTTCCATGAAATCACTATTTTTCTCTTTTATGCTCTGTTCTTCATTTCCGCTCTCTCTCAGACCACCCAAATATGATTCCTAACTTCACTACAACATAAAATATCAATTTTTAATTCATTATTCTACTTTATACACACTCTCTTTTTCCTTGCCTCTCTTGGACAATACTCTAAAATATCACCACATTATCATTGTTAGCCCACAGACCCATCTTCAGTAAAAACATTTTAGCCATACACATCTCATGTATTTTTTTATTTTTACCTGATGTAAAATAACTTGGACTATGGAAGATTTTAAGACTACAGAAATGATTTGAGGGAAATTGGTTGAAATTTTTTATTTGGTTAGCCAACCTTGAGGAGGTACCCCATTGGCTTGTCACAAAGGTAAAACTGCAGGGGTTTCAATTATAAATAACTAGTCGGTAATTTGGCATATAAATTATTCCTCACAGTGAGTAGTAAAAGAGTATAGTGCCAAAGTTTGTAAGAAACCACTTATTAGTAATTCTGTTGTTTGTCTTTCAGTGACAGACAGACAAATAACAGTGTTAAAGTGTCAGTGTGTTTTTACTGTTAACACATTTATTACATTTTTACTCTTCAATGTTCTTGGTTTCTATTTCAGATTCAGCAGGCAGATGCATGTTTGGTGCTAGCAAATAAATACTGTGATGATCCTGACCAAGAAGATGCTGCAAACATCATGAGAGTAATCTCAATCAAGAATTATCATTCAGAGATTAAAGTTATTGTCCAGCTGTTGCAGTATCACAACAAGGTAATCCATCTTCCAATCATGCATATCAATCATCATTACTATTGCCATCTTCATCATCGTTGTCATCATCATCATCATCATCATCATCATATATCATTCTCTACTGGGATGGGTTGGATAGGTTGTCATGGTCTGAATAAGTTGTTGGTCAAGTATAATTATGGCTTTGCTTTGGGCCTCAACTTCTGTTGAAGCTATAGTGGATTGGTCATGACATACAACATTTCTTGAGAATTTAAAACTTAGCAGAGCCCATCCCTCTCCAACCAATTTCTTCAAGAAAGTGAGACAGGCACACAAAAAGAAAAAGGACTGGTATATTTCTTTATTGCTCACAAGGGGCTAAACATAGAGGGGACAAACAAGGACAGACAAAGGGATTAAGTCGATTAGATCGACCCCAGTGCGTAACTGGTACTTTATTTATTGACCCCGAAAGGATGAAAGACAAAGTCGACCTCGGCGGAATTTGAACTCAGAAAGTAATTGCAGACAAAATACCGCTAAGCATTTCACTCGGTGCGCTAACGTTTCTGCCAGCTCACCACCTTTAAGACAAAGGACTGATAGTTACCAACCCTGAAAGGATGAACAACAAAGTTGTCTACAGTAGTATTTGAACTCAGAGCACAGAGAGTTAGAACAAATCCTGCTAGGCAATCTATTGAACTTTCTGTTGACTCTGCCAGCTTATTTTTGTTTTCTAAGTGCAATGCCTTAATTACTCATGTACCTACCAGCCTTTAATGAGTGTTTTTAATTTATATTTCTGACTTTCAGAAGCGAAAGCTCAATAAGTTTTCATAGGTGTTAAATTTGGAACCATGAAACTTTGTTTGACTAAAATGATTGGTCCCTCTTTTGCTTTAACCCTTGTCACATCGATGTAACATCACCAATCTTAGTCTTTTCTGTCGTTATTGCCACAGGAAGTGCTCTGATGGACTTTCTCTCGTAATTCCAGATCACTTTGTGCCATCTTGCCTGGCTCAAAATTTACACCATCTTCATTCACATGTTACTGTGCTTCCACAAATAAGGAAGATTTTTTTACTCTTGAAGCTTTTTCCTCAAACTTCTTAACTTTGGAACTTTTTTCCATCTCATTGTTTTCCTCCTTCTTATGATATGATCTCTTTCAAATCTAAAGTAAATTTATTACTTTTGTCTTAATTTCTCCTTCTTCACAGTCCCTTATACTAAGTGGCTTCTCTATTTGGAACTTTCTGAAGAAAAAAGAAAAGAATTTCTATTGAAATTGGCATTTCCAAATATTTATCTCTGTGCACCTATAAGAAAGAGTTGGAGATAGTACTGCTAAGTTCATGGGATGCCAGATTGCCAGTCACAGTATCCATGAGGCCAACGTCTCATCATCAGATTACAATACATAAACAAAGGCACTGTTTTGTTGTTTTTTTTCCGAGTGGTGTCAATACAAAAAAAAAGGCACTGAGGCACTTTAAGACAAATAACTCTCTCTCTCTCTCTCTCTCTATCTATCTATCTATCTCTTTCTCTCTCTCTCTCTCTCTTTCTCTCTCTCTCTCACACACACACACACCACACACACACACACACATTCTAGCTATCAATTTCAATTACAAGGCATTGGCTAGCTCAAGACTTATCATAGAAGATGCCAAAATACTGCTGAGTGAGATTGAATCTGAAATAAGTTCTTGTGAAATGAACTTCTTAACCACACAACACGCACCTAATTTGAATTTTATACACATCTTCTTGACAACCTTTCACAATTTGTTCACATAAGAATTGTTACCTTCCCTGCTATATGTAATTGTTTCTTAAGGATTTTGTGGGGGTGGAGTTAAATTTTCCAAATACTTTTACCTGAATATCATTCTAATTTGTTTTTATATTTTCTACAGGCTTACCTGTTAAACATTCCCAGCTGGGATTGGAAACGTGGCGATGATGCCGTGTGTATTGCTGAGTTAAAGCTTGGATTTATCGCTCAAAGTTGTTTGGCTCCTGGCTTCTCGACACTAATGGCTAATTTATTCACAATGAGGTCTTACAAGCCAGTAAGTAGTTCACCTAATGATCCCAGTTTCTTTTAATTATTCGTAAAATTATTTTGTGTTTCGCCTCAGGGCTACTTTTTCTCTTTTACTTTACTCTGCAGTTTCTTACACACACAGAAGCATACACATAAATGTGTTGAAGGAAAGTGGTTCTGGACTGTTATTCTTAACAAGCCACTACCAAAGAAACAGATGATACAGTTGTGCCACTTGGAAATAAAGATTATAACAAGACAAAATAACAATGAAGTACTGTATCTCCAGGTTCTTCCACTGCATCGTTTGAGAGCAATGTTTAAAATAATAGACAAGCACAGGACTGAGATCTCCAAGCTAGAAAGAAAGGAAGGAATCAAACTGAAATTTGATATCTGATTCCATATACTTGAAGATGTTCTTTTCGCAAATCTATATCTTAGATTGTGTACACTCCATACTAAATTTAGTATGACTAAATTAATGTGGAATCTTTCCTTTGCAGGACTGCATCATTCTGGAACCTAATACTCATAGTCATATGTTGCCAGTAATCTCTTCTAATGCAATGAACTAACCCAGCTAACCTTATAATACTATCTAACACCCTACACATCTTCCCTCCTAGAGAAATAAACAAACTTTGTAACTAGAAAAAAAAAAAAGAAAGAATGAAACAATCGAAGAGAAGAAGGAAAGGTTATCAGGAAGCAATTTTTTTTTTTTTTTTTTATTAAATTACTAAAACTTTTCTATTTGTTATAAAAATAAACTTTATCATAAAAACCAAATTCCTGAAAAGCTTCTGTCAGAAGCTGTTTACCTTACTTAGATCCGAATGTGAAGAAATCAGGTGAAACTGAAGGTGTGTGGCATAAATTTAGATTAAGAGATGGCTAAAAAACCTATCTGTAACAAACCTATTCTCCTAACTATTTCAGTTTTTGTTTATTATTTGTATTTGTAAGGAATGGGTGTACTTTGTTTGGTTTTGTTTTTTGTTGTTTTTTTGTGTGTTTTTGTTTGTTTTGTTTTGTTTGTTTTTTGCACTGGAAACTTGTAAGCTAGAATTGCAGAATATTTGATGAATAGTGATGGAAAAATCACTCAAACAGAAACTGTTCTGTGAAATGTAATAGTAAAAAGAATTAAGGAAAAGAAAAAAAAATGTTTATGAGTGTGTTTTGTATGCATAATTAAGGAAAGCACAATAAAAAAAATAGCGTTGGTTAATAGACTTTTCAGTTGTGAATATAATCGTTCATATATTAATAGAATTCTTCTTCCAACCGAACAAGTTGTGCGCATGTGTAAGTGTATGCATGTGTGTCTGGAGAAAGAGAGAAAGAATATGTTACATAAGAAGCAATCATTGAAATAGATTTAAAAACATTATTCCTAAGCAATTATTATTTAAGGTAAAAAAAATAAAATATTTGGAAAGAAAATAATCTTTTGAAATGCTTAGAAAGCTGTCTATGAACTATATATTTACATCAACAAAATTTTTAGTGTAATTTTTAATCTCTTTCATAGATATTAAGCTTGAGTTTTCTCTTTTTTAAAAGAAAGGTGATTGGGTCTTTGAAACATTCCTGTCTTTACCAGAGCTGTAGATGAAATGAAGCATTTCCAGTTGAGAATTGAAACTGAATTTGTTGAAAACTTTCCCCATAGGGTAATATTTGTCATTTAGATTTGTAAGGAACTGGAATAGGATTATGTGACAGTCATGCTTTTATCAAAAGCAAAATAAACAAAGGCTAAAATAGACATAAGCAAGCAATTCAGACTGGATCACAGATTAGGCTTATCAGGAACTTAACCTCTTGTCATACAGTACTTACCACATTATAATTGAATAGATGAACGGTTGACAAGTTTAGTTAATGATCATTTGGTTTGTTATGTGTCCAAACTCAGTAACAGCCTTTTTGTTATTGTATTTTTGTTGTTGCTTCAATACTTTATCATCATTGTATGATTGCAATGAAGAAAAATCTAGTCTGCCTGTCTTGCACTAGAATTATGATGAAATTTCAAATTAGCTGGTGAAAAAATTAATTTTAAAAATCTATTTTTAGCAATAAGATTCCATTGATTAGTTAAAGACTATTTACAATTATTTTTTTATTTTTACTATTACTACTACTACTATTATTATTATTATTATTAAGGCAACGAGCTGGCAGAATCGTTAACATACAGGGCAAAATTCCAAATTTCTATAAAATGCAACTAAAACAAAATAGGCACAGGTATAGCTGTATAGGTCCTGGCATAGCTGTGTGGTTAAGAAACTTGCTTTGCAACCACATGGTTTAGGGTTCAGTCCCATCATGCAGCTTCTAGCTGGTAAGCAGAAACTGGGTGGAGGCTTGTTGTGTGTTTGTGTGTGTGTGTGTGTGTCTTTGTGTTTATGTTTGTCCTCTGCCACCTCTTGACAACCAATTTTAGTTTGTTTATATCCCTGTTATATAGTGGTTCAGCAAAGGAAACCAATAGAATAAGTACCAGACTTATAATAGAGTACTAGAGTCAATTTGTTTGACTTAACCCTTCAAGGCAGTGCCCCAGTATGGTCACTGTTCAATGACTAAAACAAGTGAAAGGTAAAAAGATGATATCAGTTGTGAGTTCTTTTCTTTACTTGCTTATTCTGAAAGAATTGGAATTTTGCGAAAATTCCAATTCCAGCCTTATTATGTTAGAATAGTAAGTAACATCTCATTTAAGTAGCTGTATGAACAGTCAGCTATGTGTACACTAAAATCTTATTCAGCAACACTAAACCATTATTAGCACTATTGTCTCACTGAAAACTTGGTCTTTGAATCTGTTTGTGTCACATGCTTGAAAACAATGTTGTTTGATTCTTCCTCTAAGCCTTTCTTTAATCTGCAGGATAAAAATTAAAATTTATAGTTTACTTTTGTACATCAGAATATGTTGAAGCTGCATGGTCTAGTGGTTAGAATGTTGCATTTGTGATTGCAAGATCGTGGTTTCAATTCCAGGACTAGGTGGTGTATTGTGTTCTTGAGCAGAACACTTCATTTCGCATTGCTCCAGTTCACTCAGCTGTAAATGAATAACTCTATGACAGACTGGTGTCTTGTTCAGGGAATATTATGCTTTTGGTATCTTATATACCATGGCAAAACCAGGTAATCAACCCTTTGAATCCTAGGACTCAAAACAGTACTTATTTACTTCACTTATAAGGAAATTAGAATGAAAGGTTTTAACTGTCTTAATTAATGTTCATTGAATAAAACATCTGAAAATTTATTATCTGTTTCTTTATTACCCACAAGGGGCTAAACATAGAGGGGACAAACAAGTACAGACAAACGGATTAAGTCGATTACATCAACCCCAGTGCATAACTGGTACTTTATTTATCGACCCCAAAAGGATGAAAGGCAAGGTTGACCTTGGTGGAATTTGAACTCAGAACGTAATGGCAGACGAAATGCGGTTACGCATTTCGCCCGGCGTGCTAACGGTTCTGCCAGCTCACCACCTTAAACGTCTGAAAATTTATTATCATCATAAAAACTTTTTCTGTACTGGCATAATGAAACCTTATTAAAACAGATTTCCTACGACCAGATGCTCTTCCTGTCACCAACCCTTACTAGTTTTTTAAGTAACATATTTTTCATTCCAGCAAGAGTATACTGAGCTACAGAGCCTTTGTGCACTGGAGAAAGTAAACAACATAACTGTCTTTCAGGTGTTACACTGTTAAGTGATCACACACTGAGTTATTTATGCATACACACACATACAAGTGTTTGTTTATAACAAAATCATTTGTTCTCTCTCTCTCTTTTTCAGTCTCCTGATATGGCACAATGGCAGAATGATTACATGAGAGGTACTGCAATGGAAATGTACACAGAATATCTGTCCAGTTCATTTAGTGGGATGACATTTCCAGAAGCAGCAGAGTATTTATAAATATTTTCTTTTGTTTTTTTGTCTTTATTTATTTATTTTGCTATCACATTATGTATGTTAGTTATTTATCAAATAACATTGGCAACAAGTGATACTGTGAAGTAATGGTGAGAGGTAGTGGTGGTGATGGAGAGATCAAGTGAAAAGATATGTACAGGTGATAGTGATAATAGCAGGAGGCCTCAGCAACACAATAAAATTTACCTGAATAAATGACTACCAAAAATATTTTTAGTGGGCCTACATATGTTACTGCCAAAGTGTTGAAATTATAGTGATATCTGCTTGGCAACTAATGATGGGAATGTATATTTGATATGCTTGTCTGTGAATTTTTTTATGTCTTGAGGTTTATATTCTGAGTTGTCCTTCATTCTCATAAAGTTGGACAAGTTTGTAGATTCATGGTTTATGGTGATTGCTTATATTGATATTGGTTGATTTACTTCATAGATAATCTTATTTGGCTTGTATAATACTTAGATAATGGTTTCTAGTTTTGGGAGGTTCTGTGGCATATACAATGTGTGCCTTAATAAAAATCATATATAGGTACAGATGGAAGTGGAGCTGGAAAGAGAAATAAATATGGTGATAGTTAGGTGTCTGAGTGTGCTCTTGAGGTGCAACAAGATGACAAGTATGAGGGCAGGTGATTGGCAGGAGTGAGTAGGTAAAGCTTAAAAGAGTCTGGTGGTGTGTGTGGGGAGGGAGTTAGAGATAGGAGAAAAGATGAATGTAGTAAATCTTGACCAAGGGTGGAGGGGTGGCCAATGATATGAGTTGTGGGGAAGATCATAAGAATGAGGTAGTATTGAACTACTAACTACATAACCAGGTGTTCAAATCTTAATGAAGTTGTTTTAGTCTGATCTATTATTTTATAAATTTGTGTGAAAAAAAATTTGCTGTAAAAGAAATTCCAGACAGAAGTTGTTATTAAGTGAAAGGATTGGTTAAAGTGTGTTATAGGGAATCTGGTAGGTAAACCAGATTAGATATGAAGATAGATAGGCATTTACCTGCATATAAAGCCTGGAGGGAGTGGATGTAGATAGCATTTCAGAAGAGCAGAGGCTATTGTTATAGTGATAGAAGATAAAAAGAATAAAGCTGATGCTGATGTAATCATTGTACTCCAAGTCCTCCTTTTGCTAACCGCTGGTTATATTACTCACTAAAATTAAAATGAGTCATCATCACCATCATCATCATTATCATCATTGTCTTTATTTTAACATCTACTTTTCCATACTTGCATGGGTCGGATGGAACTTGTAGAGGCAGAGTTTTCGTCAGCTGGGCTGGATACCCTTCTTGCCACCAATCCTTACCTGTTTCCAAGCAAGGTAATATTTCCCTATGACCAGACATGTTTTCACAGAAGATTGAAAACAAAGGATATGGCTTGCATGGTGGTGACACTCATTTACAACTATCAAACTATGTCAATGCAAGGCAACAATAACACACACACACACACACACACACACACACACACACACACATACAGATACACACACACACACACACACACACAGATACACACATGCACAGATACACACACACACAGATATGCACACATATACACACACTCATATACCTACATATATGTGTGTGTATAAAAGTAAAAACTTACTGTGGTATACATATAACTATATATACAGGTTAGGTTTGGTGATGCAAGCAGATAAATAGAACTCAAAACATGTATATATATATATATACATATTTTTTATTGATATTTACCAGAAGCAATGGAGTGACTCAAGGAGCAAGTTTCATGCATTGGCATTTATCAAATACACAAAACTCTCGGCCCTTGAGTCACTTTGGTCAGCCTGGAGTTATATTAACAGACACTTACTTAAGGTACCATGCAGTGGGACTGAACTCAGAATCATGTGATTGAGAAACAAACTTCTTACTACACTACCACGCCTGTGTCCACAGGACGTAAAGTTTTCATCACAGATGATGGAAAATATTTGCTTAAAAATTACTATAACAAACTTATTTCTTTTCTTTGAAGTACATCCACACATCATTTATATGCCATAATTTTACTTTTCTCAATCAGTAATATTTACAGTAACCATTTCATTATTGAAAAATCTGCCTAAAAATATCAGTTATGGTATTATGATGGTGTCATAATTGTTAGCTATTAATTTCATTGTTAATTATAAATTATCTAAGCTTCATCAAATGTAGGCTATTTACAAGTACCATCTGCAACATCCTGTTCCAGAACAATTGTACAATTTGTTTCATAAATCATTTTTTTTCTATGTATTTTATCTTTATAGTGTTCACTTTATTCATTATAAGTTGATATATATATATATATATATATATATGTAATTACTGTAGGTTCGTTATGATGTAAGTTTAGGTAAGCTAGATGAAAACTAGTTAAAACTTCCTCTTCATGATGATGTTTGCAGTTATTGTTAGCAAGTACAATGAGACTAGATCTAGAACTCACTTGGTAATTAAAACCAAATTGCAAATTAATTGATAAAGCTAAAAGATTATATGGCTGGATATGCATCCTTCCTTTGTTCAGCAGCATTTTCATTTCAACTCAACCAAATTAAAGTGAACACATTTCTGTTTTGTTATTATCACCACCACCACCACCATCATCATCATCATCATCAATATCATCATCATCATCTTCATCATAGTTCGGCTTCTGGAATAATAATTCTTTCAAACAATTCATATTTACTGAAACAGGGAAATATACAAAAAGTTTGAGCAAGTGTCTTCCCTGGTCAACCAATGCCTTGTAAGTGAATTTGGTAAATGGAAACTGTGTGGAATCCCATCATATGTATCATCATCATCATCATCATCGTCATTATTTAATGCCATGTTCCAAGATGGCATGGGTTGAACAGTTTGACAGGACCCAATGGGTTCTAGGACCGCATTGTATTTCAAAATCTGTTTTGGCATGGCTTCTACTCTTCCTTACTCCGACCACTTTACATCATGTTCCAGGTGCTTTTGTCATGCCACCTCTACTGAGGTTGTCATGCAACTTGCAAGACTATGAACTCTGAGGGAGGAGGGGGAAATCAGATTAGGCTCAGGGATGAGAGGTTAGAGTATGAGAAAAGGGAGCTAGGCAGAACAAGTTCTTGTGGAAGAGCTGTAATATGTGTGTCTGTGCTTGTGTCTGTGTTTTACCCCTGCCACTGCTTAACAACTTGTGTTGGTTTGGTTACATCCCAGTAAATTAACAGTTTAACAAAGGAGACCAATATAATAAGACTGGGATTGATTTATTAGACTAAACCCTTCAAGATGGTGTTTCAGATTCAATGCAGTCCAGTGACTGAAACAATTAGAAGATAAGATAGATTACAAAACTAGAAAGAGAAAATAGGCTTCAAATATTCTGTACTCAAGAACATGGAAGTAGTTTGTCGACCAGCTTACACTTGGATACTTTAACAATAAGAACAAACATTCAGTAATTTAGTATCTCTAATTTATACCCAAAGATATATTACACAGATTTAGGGACGAAGTTTGCATACTATGCAAACCTCATCCTTATCTCTTTGTAATGAAGTTTGCATGCTATGCAAACCTCATCCTTATCTCTTTGTAACGAAGTTTGCATGCTATGCAAACCTCATCCTTATCTATTTGTAACGAAGTTTGCATGCTGTGCAAACCTCGTTCCTATCTCTTTGTAATATATCAAAATTTGTTAATGTTAATTCATTCTTCATGTTCCTCTTCTGTGCATTGGGAGGCCATATAAAATTCAATGTCAAATTTTTTAATTTTATGTTTTTTCAATGACATATTTAATAGTTTCATAGATATTGATTTCAGGTTAAATTATAAATAAGGTAACTGAATTAGAAGAAAAAGAATTTCAACATAAAAGAATGAAAAAATTTTTTGAAAATAAAATCAACTGGTTGTTAACTGCTTAAGGGATTTCTAATATTGTGAACTTCTATTTGTTTTTTTACAAGTGTGGTAAAAACTACCTTTCATAGTTCTTAAAACTTTTGACTTTGGTTTATTCCAAAAAATTTGGAAATCTTTTTCAGAGTATCTACAAATCATGTCAGAAAATATTTTAGTGGCTAGATGAAAATCATTTTGGGGTCAAATTCTATCAGTTGAGGAAATAAATCTTCTAATTTTTACTTCCAGCTCTAAGCTGTTGAATTGTCTGAATTTTATATATCTGAGTGAAGAAAGTATTTTCTGTTGTATTTGCTTAGATTTCCTTTCTTAGTACACTTCTAACCTGGTACACACTTAGTACATTTAACCAGTATCTTTTCACTTTGGCAAGCTGTCATTTTCCCATTATATAACTGAAGAGTTTGCCAGTTTTTAGCCTTGCAAATAAAGCTCTGATATATGATAATTACAACAACATAAATGGATTGTAATAATTTTCATTTCTGTTATGAATTAAAAATACTTATAGAATGAAGGCATCCTGATTACCATTATTATAATCAGTTTTATATTATATTCCATTTTACTGTAATGGCATAAAATAGTTATAGCCACTCTTTTTCCACATGTATTTATCCTTCAGTTATGTTTTCTGTATTACTTAACTCCTTTAACTTGATACTCTCAAGCTCTGTTATTATTTAGCTCAACTTTTCCACTTCTCTCTTCTCATGACAATGGTTATTTCTCTGGCATTCGCTCATTAATATTTATCATACCATTCATTTACAGAACAAATTACTGCCAAAAAGTGACAATCTTTCACTTCACATTATACAACTAGTATATCAACTCATTCTAATTCTCGCTAACCTTTGAAAACTTTTATGCTTCATTGCTACAAACAATACTCTTGTGTAAAGAGTAGCATATAACATATATATCATAGTATTGGTTTTTCCATCATCAAAGACAACAGTTTCTCAATATTTCTTTTAGCTACATCTAATTGTTATGGTATTATTTTACTAAACTTCAGCTTAAAGAAAAATGGCATAAATAATAATAGAGTATATTTGCAAATGTCAGTTCTTTATACCCAGATTCTGACCCTTTCTTAAATGCTTAAATTTAGTAAAATATTTTTACTAAATATTTAGTCAGTAAATATTTTTACTGTCAGTAAAATATTTTTGTTAAACTGCTAGAAAATTTCCAAAATCTGCAAAATATATTCTTTAAAATAAAGGCATGAGCATAGCTGTATGGTTAAGAAGCTTCTTTTTGCAACCATGTGGTTTTGGGTTCAGTCCCACTGCACAGTACCTTGAACAAATGTCTTCTACTATAGCCCAGGGCTAACCAATATATTGTGAGTGAATTTGGTTGACAAAAATCTGTTTTGTGTATGTGTCTGTGTATGCACGTGAGTGTGTGTGTGTGTACACATGTGTGTTTGTTTTTGTATTTGTGTTTGTCCCACCACCACCATTTGACGACCAGTTGGTTTGTTTATGTCCCTGTAAATTAGTGATTTAGCAAAAGGGACTGAAAGAATAAGTACAAGATTTGAAAAGAGTACTGATATCGATTTGTCCAACTTAACTCTTCGAGGCTATCCCTTGCATGGCTGTAGCGCAATGAGTGAAACAAGTAAAAGAAAAATATATGACTTTGTATTATCATTTTTACCATAAGAGATCGAGATGGGTGCTGACCATTGAAGTTAAACTCCTGAGAGCATATACTGTTTTGTGTAGATGTCTTGCAAACAACTTGCACATGCAAGTTCTACCAGTCAAAAGCTCTGTATACCGGAAGCCAGCAAGTGTATGGGGTCATCAGGAGAGAATGCGTGCTGTTTTGGGGCCTACCTCTCGACGGCATCAATGCACACCGCCCCTCCCCCCCTCACTGATACGAGGCCTCACTTGCTAGATCAGCAGGTTATCAAATTAAGCTCAATATCCTTCTAGCCATCGCTCATCATCTCTTTTTATCCAAATCCAGTGGCTGGCCTTCTCCACTGTAGATTGGATATCGGTCATGGTAGTATTGACTTTATGATGAGTTAGGCCTAGCAATAACAACAGTCGTCTCACACTGTGTCCAACGAACCCAAATAAATCTTTTCCTATATCATATATTGAGCTTGATAATTTACCCAGTTTCTCCACTGTAGAGCCTGTCATTTTATAAAGAGCCCGACAAACCTTGTTTTCAAACTCTTTATATTTCCCTTTCTCATTAGCAGCAGGCCACAAAACCCTCAGTTTCCTCGGAGTATTTTTTGCTGAAAGTACATTTAATTTATAAGCTCTCCTCTCAAAAAGTTATTTGGGAATGTTTAGAAGGTTATTTCCTTAATAGAACATGATTAAGGAAATCACTTGTGTATATCTGAGAGTAAAATAGATAATAGATTCTGACTCTAGCACTCATATTAACTATCATAGCTATTCATTTTCTAAATGTCAAATTTAATCAACTGATATCTGAAGTCTTAAATCTTTCAAAATAACGAAAGATAAGTAGTAAATAAACTGCTGCAGTAAATTTATAATCTTTTATGAGAAACTTTACTTTGAAAGACATTTTATGTAGTATGAATAGTAGATTGGAGTCACACTAGTTGTGAAAATAAGACCTTCCAAATTTATTTTTAATGTCTCAAAATAACACTGATAGTGCATCTACAAATTCATTATCCAATGTGTCCTTCCTTATTTAAAGATGTTAGACTATAATATGAAAAAGATTTGGGTGTTATTTTTGGTAGGTTGAATAACCATGTAGTGGTGTCATCACCTAACATTAATAAAAACAGTGATTGTTCATAACTATTTTCCTCACCTTTCAGATTTCAACAGTGCAGTCAGTAGAACAGTAATTGGCAAGGTCAAGAAAATTACCTTTCTTGGGAAAGGGATATAGTGCTGCATGTTTCCAAAGTTTAGGATAAGCCCTTATAAAGAGAAAAAAATAATAAAGCTTTGCAAAAGCTATCCCTGCTGCCCACAGTTTGAAGGTAACAGAAGGGATACTATTAGAACTGATTGCCTCATTGGTCTGAAGGAATTTCTTACACACACACACACACACACACACACACACACACTACACACACACACACATATGTGTGTGTATAGATATATATATATATATATGCATACATATAGGTGTGTGTATGTGTGTATATACATGTAGGTATGTAAAAAGCACCTTTGCCAGACCATGTGAAAACACCCATACTAGTTCATGTAAAAAGCACCCAGCACACTGTAAAACAGTTGGCATTAGGAAGGGCATCCAACTATAGAAATCCAGCCAAATCAGACTGGAACCTGGTACAGCTCTCTAGCTTGCCAGCTCTGATCTAGCCGTCCAACTCATGCCCACATGGAAAACGGATATTAAATGATGATAATATATATAATATGTATGTATATAAGTGTTTACCTTTCATTCACTCATGTAAATCAGCAAAAGATATAAACATCAGTAAGAAAATTACAAAAACCAGTACCCTTCAAATGAAGCTCTTTGCAATATTTGTTCATCTCTTGTCACCCTTTTCGTCAGGTGTACATAACTAATGACACTATCGTTCACTAAATAACCACTCCACTCTCATTACTAACCTTTTGAAAAAGTATGAATATCACAACATAGCATTTACATCTCTCTCCTAAACTGAGGTATCACGCTTAAGAACCAGTTCTATATGGTAAGAAGCAACTTCATAGGATTATATATAGCACAGCTACCTACTACTAAACTTGTTGAATTTCAGTTTTTAGATATTTCTGTATGTATGGAAGATAGCTAGAGATGGCATACTATCATATAACAGGCTGTCGGTTTCCTTCTTAAATTATTGTGTATACATATATATATATGTCTGAAAATTATCTGCATCTTTTTATTTATTTATTATTTTTTTCTATTTCCTTTGGCCAACTCAGCTCAAAATAGATGTTAATCTTATTTCATAGCTGAATGGTTAGTAGTAAGTAACAAAACCATCCAGTTGAAAAATACAAATTCAAAAAAAAAAAAAATGCATTTTCTGCAACACATTAAATGCAAATATTAAAATATGCAAAATCCTTCTTACCCTAGTTAAGATAGTTTATTTATTTCTTTTTAGAAAAAAAAGGGATGTAAAAACTTTTTTTTTTCATTTCAGGAATGAAAACATCATTATTTTGTGCAATATTTAGAAAACCAATATTCTTCACTTTGTTTATACATATATACACATATACATGCATCCATACATACAAACACACATACACACATTCTTTTATTCTTTTAAGTGTTCAGCCCAAAGGCTATGGCCATGCTGGGGCACTGCTAGTGTTATCACTTTTTCAATGGCTATTCTTATGCGATTGACTTTTGGAGAAGGAGGGAGTTCCATATTGCTGCTCTCTTTTCAGTTTCTTGCTGTGATGTAGGTTCATCTGGTGCCTTGGACACCAGGAGGTCAATTTGTTTCTTGAAAGCATCTACCCTATCTATATATGTATGTATGCATGTATGTATGTACACATACACACACACACACACATGTGTTTTGTGCAGAAGTAATGAAAATAGAAACAGAAGGAAATGTCTAATGTTTCAAGTATACACTCTTCTTCTGACAGATAGGATAGAGATGGAAAAGAAAGGAAAAGAAAAATTTGAAACATAGATACACACGTGTAACCAGCCATCATGGCATGGTGAAAAAGTAGAAGTAGTTGAGTGGTCGCTTTAGGTGTGAGTGTCAAGGGCTACAATTGTGACCTGACATGTATGTGTATGTGCTTATTTGCTAGTTTATTTGTGTGTGTGTGTGTGTGTGCTTCGTTTGTGTGTGTATGAGGCTGTTGTGTGCATTTATACTGGCTAAACATGTTTATGTGAAAACAGGGGACATTAATGTGTGTTGGGGGTTAGGAAGTGTAGATGTGTCTTCATTTTCTGGCTACTATATATATATATATATATGTGTGTGTGTGTGTGTGCATATGCGTGGCATGTGAAATTAATTGAAGTATGTGTGCTAGTGTATGTGTATGTTTTTAAGTGTATATGTGGCTGCAATGTGTATGCGTACTCTGTTTAAATGTGTTTGTGTGGATGATGTTGGGTATTTTGTTTATAAGAGGGGTGTGGGTATGTAAGGAATTTTGAATATAGGGACTGTGGGAAAGCATGAGGTGGGTAGTGTGTATATAAAGTGGTAAAAAATGTGAAATTAAACAAACAAGGGATTGAAAATTAAAACTGTTGGGGATCAAAGTTCAAAAAGAAAAGACTAATTCCTGCTCCGGATGGAGACAGGAGCCCAGGAGGCCTCTATACAGTACCAGCTTGAGCACACAGATGTTGAAAGGAATGCAAGCCAAGTGAAGTGGAGCAAGACTGGAGTTTCATTCCAGAGTCTTATATCTTATATATATATATATATATTATATATATATATATATAATATATATATATATATATATATCCTCTAAGTGTTCAGCAAACATATCTCTTTTACTCTTTTACTTTTACTTGTTTCAGTCATTTGACTGCGCCCATGCTGGAGCACCGCCTTTAGTCAAGCAAATCGACCCCGGGACTTATTCTTTGTAAGCCCAGTACTTATTCTATCGGTCTCTTTTGCCGAACCGCTAAGTGATGGGGACGTAAACACACCAGCATCGGTTGTCAAGCAATGCTAGGGGGACAAACACAGACACACAAACATACACACAAATACATATATATATATACATATATACGACAGGCTTCTTTCAGTTTCCGTCTACCAAATCCACTCACAAGGCATTGGTCAGAAGACACTTGCCCAAGGTGCCACGCAGTGGGACTGAACCCGAAACCATGTGGTTAGTAAACAAGCTACTTACCACACAGCCACTCCTGCGCCATGTATATCATCATCATGCTGACATGATCAGGACAGCTTGACATGATTCAAAATGCTAGAGGACAACTTTGAGCTCTAATATCTGTTTTAGCATGGCTTCTGTGGCTGGATGCCCTTCCCACTGCCAACCACTTTACAGAGTATACTGGGTGGTATTTTTTTTCATGACACCAGCATCTGTGAGGTTACCAAATAACTTGTAAGACATAGAAAAGATCCCTTGTCTGAGTGGGGTAGTAGTTGAGAGGGAGGCAGCTTTATATCAGGTGTTGAAAGGCTATGATAGAGGGACAGGCATAGGAGAGACACAGCTACACCACAATATATACAGGTGGAGGGAAGTAGCTTGAAGGAAGACAAAAATGGTTGTGATGAGGTGTCATAAAGTATCAGTGGCATGATGAACTGTATTCAGTCCACATTGTAAGACATACACAACACCAAAGTCAGACGCTCTCTGTTACTGTGTGTGCAAGATGACATATTTTTTTCTTTATTGCCCACAAGGGGCTAAACATAGAGGGGACAAACAAGGACAGATAAATGGATTAAGTCAATTACATCGACCCCAGTGCGAAACTGGTACTTTATTTATCAACCCCGAAAGGATGAAAGGCAAAGTCGACCTTGGCGGAATTTGAACTCAGAACATAACGACAGACGAAATACCGCTAAGCATTTCGCCCAGCGCACTAACATGTCTGCCAGCTTGCCGCCTTGGTGTGCAAGATGACATAGTCCATGACAATATCTCCAACCTATTTCAGCTTACAAAAATGGACAAAAGAACTAGAAATTAGACCGTTTTTTTTTTAACCATGTAATAAAAAAAAATAATGTATATATTTGTCTATATTCTTTTATACTATGTTTTATTTTATAGGTTATGTTTCACGAAACTGAAACTCTTGTTGTTAGCTATTGAAGCACGTCTTGGTGATAGCAGAGAAAGTTCTCTAGCAATTAACCCAGGACCCAAAATCAAAATAGAAAGAGCAACTCAAGGATTCTTCATTGCAGAATCTGCTGAAGAAGTTAAAAGGTATTTTCTTTTGCAGTATTCGTATATGTATGTCTCTAATAATCCTCATCTATATAATCATCTTCCATAAACAATCCTCATGTGTCACTCATTACACTGCAACATCACACTTTTTACATATAATCTTTTGCATGAAGAAAAATTTCCCAGCCATTACCAGCAGAATTAACAGTTCCCATCCTATATTTAAACATCATCGTCCTTCTCAACAGCATCCCATCACTTATTACATTTCCTTGTCATTTCATTTGTGAGTTCCAGCTTCCTGAGTTCAACCTTCATCAAGTTTGCCCTTGTCTTCCTCTTCTATTGAATCCTTCCACATGAATCTCCTGGCACTTTTTCACCCACTTGTCATGATCCATATGCATTATATCTCCATATGAATATAGCTGTTACTCTTGCAGACTACAGTTGATTCCTCTTATACCCAATTTTTCTCTCGGATTATCTATGCCTTGTCATTTATTATTTCTTTACTGCCCACAAGGGGCTACACACAGAGGGGACAAACAAGGACAGACAAATGGATTAAGTCAATTACATCGACCCCAGTGTGCAACTGGTACTTAATATATCGACCCCCGAAAGGATGAAAGGCAAAGTCAACCTCAGCGGAATTTGAACTCAGAACGTAGCAGCAGACGAAATACCTATTTCTTTACTACCTACCAAGAACTAAACACAAAGAGGACAAACAAGGACAGACAAACGGATTAAGTCGATTACATCGACCCCAGTGTGCAACTGGTACTTAATTTATCGACCCCCAAAAGGATGAAAGGCAAAGTCGACTTCAGCGGAATTTGAACTCAGAACATAGCAGCAGACAAAATACTGCTAAGCATTTCGCCCGGCGTGCTAACGTTTCTGCTAGGTTGCCGCCTTCAATGCCTTGTCATTTATGCACAGTAATTATACATATCGAGCATATCACCTCATTTCTTTACAGCCATTGCACATATTTTGCATTCACTACCATGCAATGTCACAGTGTATACACAGACATCATACAATCTACCCTTCACCCAGAAAACAAATCCTATTTTTGTTAGCAGAAGTAATAGCTCCCTGGATGTATTCCAATCTATTCTAATTCTGGCCACTATGCTTTCAGAACACCCTCCCCAACTGCTGATTAGATCACTTATGTAACAGAAGCCATCAATTACTTCTATAGAGCCTTCTGTGCACTGCAAGGAATTTATTTTACTGATGTGCTAAGGCCTCTCTACTTCTGTACTTCTACCACAAGCAAAGTCTCTATTCTCTGTCAACCTGTCTTTGATTCCACTACACTTCTTACACACCCACAGATCACATATTTCTATCCCTACTTCAGGTATTTTCAGAATACTACATTAACCAACTGCTTTTTCAGACTTCATATGCTTAGTAGCCAATTTGACCACATAGCTATCTATCTCAGTAGCTTCCCTCTACAAATTTTCCATTTTAAACAATCTCTCATAGTGAGTCTATCAGATTCTCTCTCTTCTCATCACTCAAGGAAACTGCACCACTATTATTTTGGGCACACTTTTCCCCTGTGATATTTTGGTTTGCTTTGACATTCTGCCTTGTAATTTGGAACACATCATGCCTCTAATCCTCCCAGCACTAAACACCAGCAAACCTTCTTTTTCAGCTACTCTCCATGCTATATACACTTGTTATCTAGCTTCTCTTCTAGTAAAATGGTATTCCTCTTTGGTCCCCAATTTCTTTCAGCCTTGACTTTTAGCATTTAAGGTTCTATTTACAGTGGTATTCCACTAGCATGCTACTTTTTGTTTTGCTGATGCTTTGCTCCAACCAGAGATCTGGTCAGTAACTTTCAGCAAATTATCCCACTTGTCCTCCAAGTTATAAGTCTCTATCATGTCCTTTTTGTCATACATATCATCTAGGGTCTATGACCCTATGCAGGGACTCCATAACTATTAGGAACTAAGGAGAAAAATATTTTCAGACTGGTGACTGGCCCATGTGCTGGCCAGCATGAACTCTATTGAAGGTACCCAAGGGCCAAGTAATAATGTTAAAGTGGATGATGGATTAAGATTCTCACCTGAGAAGGAGCAGTCCTTCTGGTGGGGTTCCTCCCAGTTTCCATCTACCAAACTTCCCTCCCAAGGCCTTGTTTGATCAAAGACTATGGTAGAAGGCGCGAGGGCGCGTGGCTTAGTGGTTAGGGCATTCGGCTCATGATCGTAAGGTTGTGAGTTCGATTCCCAGCGACGCGTTGTATCCCTGAGCAAGACACTTTATTTCACGTTGCTCCAGTCCACTCAGCTGGCAAAAATGAGTTGTACTTGTATTTCAAAGGGTCAGCCTTGTCACTCTCTGTGTCACGCTGATTTTCCCCGAGAACTACGTTAAGGGTACACGTGTCTGTGGAATGCTCAGCCATTTGCACGTTAATTTCACGAGCAAGCTGTTCCGTTGATTGTATCAGCTGGGACCCTCGTCGTCGTAACCGGCGGAGTCTTTTTTTTTTATGGTAGAAGGCATATGCCTATGATGTCAATCAAGAGTCAACTGTATATCCATGAGCTTCAAAGTAAATTATTAACCACACAGCCATGCATATATCCATCTAGTTCCAATTTATTATTCTCTGCTATACCAATTAAAATATTTTTTCCAACCTGTCACCCATGAAATTTTCATTTCCATTTCATAATTTAGAAAATCTTGAATTTTAATTCAGGTTTCTTTCATTTTAGTATATTTATATATATTTTTTATTGTTGATATTATAGGGCTTTCTATTATTGCAAGACTTGCCATGGAGTTGTGACAGATGTTCGAGCAATTAAAAAATGTCGATGTCGACCAGGTAGGGATGTTGTTTTAATTTGCATGTGTCATTATTAATTTCAACATTGTACTAGAAATGAAGAGACAAGTTTGTAAGCTGAAAGGAATTTGAAGTATCGTTAATTGTTGTGAATCATAAAGTACATGGTGAAGAATATACAAATGTACAATATTTTATTTTGATTTCTTTGTTTTGAGGTTTGGTATATAAATATATATAAGACATACTTCAGTATAATATATTTTTCATATTCTTTGTCATTAATGTGTTTATCTACTGTAGACCTCCCACAAGGAGAATATTTTTAAAACACTCAAGTCTCAACTATAAAAATGTTTCAGTTAATCATTATTTAAAATCCACTTCCATTTTTGTAATTAATATAAAACGCAATAGTGGTATGTCATCAACCATACTGCATTAGACCTTGATCAAAATAAACTCTCAATGTTTTGATTTAGAGAAAGAGAGGAAATTATTAAGTAGTGATATTCCTATTCCCATTCACATGTTATGCAGTTAAATAACCAGACTTCTTGAAAGATATTTCATTTACCATAAAATATGTTTAACAGTCACACTTAGGACTACATCTCCAGTTATAACACCATATAATTTCTGAGTATTGTAATTGAATAGGCCCATGGCTCGATGGTTAGAGCATCAGGCTCACAATCATGAGGCTGTGAGTTCAAATCCTGGACCGGGGTGTGTGTTGTGTTCTTGAGCAAGACACTTTATTTCATGGTGCTCCAGTTTACTCAGCTGTAGAAATGAGTTGCAACATCATTGGTGCCAAACTGTATTGACCTTTGCCTTGGATAACATTGGTGACATGGAGAGGGGAGTCTGGTATGCATGGATGATTGCTGGTCTTTCATAAACAAACAACCTTGCCCAAACTTGTGCCTCAGAGGGGAACTTTGTATGTGTAATCCTATAGTCATTCATAATCAAAGGGGTCTTTACCCATTTTTATTACAACTGAAGTGCACACATTTAAAAATAATTAATGCTTTATTTAAACACATTGTCTCCATTAAAGAATGTTACAATGTCACTTGTTAAACTTTAAAAAGAATAAACTCCTGTACATTTGGTGGATTCAATACTTTATAGAATCCAAATAGTAGAACAATGTAACTGTTTAAGAATCAATGCAACCAAATTTTTTTCTGATATAATACAAAGCAATTGTAAAATAATTTCCATCTTTTTGGCCATTTTATTCACTATTTAAATACCCTTGTCTTGACACATGTGACTAAGTTCTTAAATATTGTTGTTAATCTGAATCTATAAGCTGTCATCATCTCTTTCACCCCAATTTATTGTTCTTGACCAGTACAATCTGGATTGCAATGGAATACATTATTTTTTATTTATTTTTGACCCTATTTAAAAAGAAGTCTTGAAAATGTATTAGTAGTGAGAATTATTTGTTTTGTTTTGTTTTTAACTTTTTATGATATCTATCAATATTCTTTCATTTCTTTTGTAATATCATCTCTGCAGCAACACCATCCAATACTGTATGGCACTATTTTCACTTTAGGTTATAAGAACTGTCTGAGCAAGTTATGCCACTTCTTCTCAAACTTCATACATTTCAAACAGTACCGTTTTCTTCAATGTTTTCATAAATTTCTCTCATATAATACCACTTCTTTAAGTAAACATTAAATTTTCACTAAATATCTCATTCATTTTCACTGAAGCAAAACATACTTTTCTTTTTTTTTTTTTCTTTTGTTACCAAAATTCAGTATTTCCAAACCTTTCATGTGAAATTATCTGCATACAATATGATAATGATAAGAAATGCCTCCACTCAATTTTTTCAGTAGAAAATCATGTAAATTTTACAGTATAAACTCAGACATGTTTTAATAAAATACATAATAAGTTAAGTAAATATTTTAAGTTTATAAAAACACTTTCATATGCTGAACAACTAGAATAAAGAATTTTTTGTGTTATGCTTATTGATTCCATGTGTTTTATCTAATATTAAGAAAAATCTCTTTCCTTTCTTTCTCAAATATTAACAATTTTTATTTGTTGCTAATATGAAAAATTCTACCATCAAAAACAGCAGCTATTTTAGTTCATCTTCTCACCTAATGCTAACTTATTCTATGGTGTAATAATGGCAGCAGAATACAAAAAGCTTACAAATAGAAAGAATTATTCTTAGTGAAAAATATATTGTACTAACAATGAGACTGAAATCTTTCAACTGCATTATCTAGAAATGAATTGTATAAGCCATATCAATGAAAAACCCTAAATATTGAGAGAAAGCAAGAAGCATTTAAATGTTTATCTTCATTAATCATATGACAGATAAGAAGCTCGTGTTATCAAATTAAAACAAAAATTAGAGATAATTCAACATGAAATTGTCTATATATTTGGAACTAGTTTGCTATTTATTATAGATAGTCTAGTTGAATAAACAGATAACTAGTCTTCTGCCAATGAGTAAACCTTTTACATGGTTGCTTATTCTGCTAGAAATAGTAACCAAATTGCCAAACATCATTTTCTAGCCTGAAAAAAAAGAAGAGCATATTGGACAATGTTGGATAATGTAGACTTAGATAGACTGGTTACTACTGGAACATATTTGGCCATAGGTTTGTTTTAGTCTGTGATCACCTAGAGCTAGACAACAACAAAAAATGACCAGTCATTAATAAGTATATACAGGGACAGAAAATATTTCAGTTCTAGCCTGCTGCTGAATTTATATCAAGCACAAATATCCACTACCCTGGAATATGACTCAAATATATGAATGATGCTCTTTACCATATACACACATATCAGCCAATGAACAGACTCTCTATGTGATCACTCAACATGCTTGAAATGGCAGTTAGATATTATTCAAATCACACCCTGATGACCTACAGAATATAAAGACAATAATGTCATCTTAGATGCCTTGAAACAGTTGGATTGGTCATGGCTTGCGTGCCTTTGGTCATGGCTTGAGTGCCTTTGATCACAGGTCTGCTTAATTGGGGTGACATGGAACTAAACAATAATATACACATTCTAGATTGCATACTTCTCTACAAGAAAGCTATTTTATAGATAAGACTTCACTCATGAGTGCTCTACAACATCTAACTCCATTATCATTCTTCTGCCATTGCAATGCAAAAGTTTCTACTCTGCATATGCAGTACCCTTAGCTTGACCATCAGAACAGAATGACTAGTCCTTTGACTTCATCTAACTATCTCCAACCATCATCACAGAAGAGCATTGTTGATACTCAGACTAAGAATTAGAAACATACAAATATATGTCTGCGCATGTGTGTGTGTGTGTATACACACCCTCACACCTATAGATAAATATCTATGTACATATATATTCATATATAGATACATATAAATAGCACAGTATTCACTTGATAGTAATTATAGAAGACAAAGTAAATTAATCATAATGTGTATATCATTGTGACATTGACTAGCTATGTCATAAAATTTAACAACCAGAATAACAGGCAAATCAATAATACACCATAAACTTCTATGTATAACCCTTCATCATATTTTATTGCTGCTAGCTATTCATTGCAAATCTATCTCTTCTCAGATTCTTCTCATACTGTTTCCATTATAACATAATAAAAAAAAATATTCTTTTACTTACAGCATGCTTTTTTTATTTTTAACATTTCATTTATTCAAATGGTGTTTTAAATATTTCATAGATCCATCAAATTTTCATTAATTCATATTTATATATATATATATATTTATATTTTCCTATTAATATAGTATAACTTAATTTCCTGATTCTATTAACCAACTGAAGTCCCAGACTTGAACAATTATGGAGTATTGATTAAGATAACCATACTTATTATTGTTTTCAAATTTCTTTTTCCCTCTCACAGTTGCATTATTCCGAAAAGGAGCATCCGCAGTTCTAGGTAGAGTGTAATATTATCTTATCTGTCACTGTTAGCAATCAACTCAGTCAAACTATTTCTCTTAGTGCTAACAACAGACTCTGTTGGGTCATACTTGTTAATGATAGTAAACAGTCTTCATTGGGTCGTTGCATCTAATGGTAACAACAGATTCTTTTGCACCATCCCATCAAAAATGTAATTATAGATTCTGTTGGGCCATTCCACATAATGGTAACAACAGATTCTTTTGGGTCATCCTATCTCAAAAATGTAATAACAGACTCTGTTGGGTCATTCTACCTAATGGTAACAACAGACTCTATAGAGTTATACTCCTGAATGATAACTTGGGCCTCTATTCAGCCATTTCAACTGGTGGGAACAATAGACTCTGTTGAACCATTTCCAATGCTCAGAACTGACACTGTGCAGCTGTTTCATCTAATGATAGCTTCAGTCAGTGTTGAGCGATTTCATATAATGGTAACAACAGGTTTTGTTTGGCCATTCCTCCTAATGGTTAAAAAACAGCCTCTGTTGGACCAATCTTCTTCTCATTAGCATTAACAGAATCTGTTCAACTACTTTCTTTCTCTTTAGCTGCTTCTTTTCTTAACTAAAATAATGACTTCGGATATTTTAATTTGGGAAAACTCTTTTATTTTATCTATTTGTTGCTTTCAGTATGATTCATTTATTGGATTATTGGCACATATATCGATTTTAAGAATACCTAAGCTGGCGTCTACTCATTTATATTCCTGATAAGGACTCATTTTCTTATGGCATTTTTTTCATGATTCATATAAAAATACTAATACACAACTACAGAAATTTTAACTATTTTTTTGCTTTCATTTTAAACTTATCCATCCATAGATAACTTATTATGAGGAATTCAGTTCTATAAATCTTTGAAGAACAATCTCAGTTTTTCTCTAAGATGTGCCAGTAAAACTTGTAAATGACTTTAGTATTTCTTATATGTCACAAAGTCTGGTCCATTGATATTTGTCGCTGCTGTGCATTATGTATTTCTTATTGTACTTTTGTTTCTTTTCTAAAGGTGAACTTTTTTATTCGCTTTCGGTATTTTCATTTCTGTTATTTGTCTTGTCGTTCCATAATTAAGTGTATATGCGAACATATAAATACAAACATATACATACATACACACACATACACACACATAAATACATACACACACATATAAATATACATAAATACATACACACACACATGCATACACACATACATACATACATACACACTCACATACATACACACTCACATACATACACACATACATACATACATACATGCATACTACACACATACATACATACATACACATGCACATACATACATACATGCATGCATGCATGCATACACACATACAGACATACACACACACACACACACACACACACACACACATACACACACACATACATATATACATACATACATACAATGTATGTAATTAGGCCTTTCTGCACTATTCAGAGTTTCATGTAATAGATATTTCATCATAAGATGTGTATAATGTGAAACTCCAAGTAGCAGTGCAAAAGGCACCAATCAACTACATTAAATAATTCTATAGTACTGAGTACTCTTTCTCTCATTCATGACTGTATGTATATATATATATTGAATAGCCTGTTTGTATTCTCATTCACAGTGATATTGTATAAGAACATCTTTGTGTGTAAAGACACTGATATGTACACTTGTATTTATAAAAAGAAATCATTCTATATGAATACTATGCACCTTTGACATTCTGCATCATATGTATGTCTCTTCATAGTAACTTGAATTTGTTTGTTTTTGGGGGGTTTTTTTTCATTGTTTACTTGAATTTTTTTTATATATTTATCTTTCATTTATTGTCCCAACTCTTCCCAAAATGTTCTTGTCTTTTTGGGAGTTTCTTCTCCAAACTTCATGAAAATACCTTACTCTATTTGCATTTAAATCTCATCAAAAACAACTTTATCTTTCATCCTTTAAGGAAGATTGATAAATTAAGTAGCAGGCAAATACTGAGGTTGACTCAATAGGAAACACCTTTCCCCAAATGTATGGCTGTGGTTGCCTGTTTAAGAAATTATTCCAATGAACAGAATATGTGGGACAGGGGAAAAAATGCTTTCCAGTATTTATTCTGGTTCTCTAACTTCTAATTCCAAATTCCATACCAGTCACCTTTGCCTTTTATTCTTCTGAGGTTGATAGAATAAAATACTAGTCATATGTTAAGATCTATGTTATCAATTGTTCCTCCTTATTATTATTGTTATTATTATTAGATCCCCAGCATTGAAGCCATGCTACTGAAGTCCCACCTCCGATGGGCAGGGCATGTCTCCAGAATGGAGAACCATCGCCTTCCTAAGATTGCCCTGTTTGGCGAACTCTCCACCGGCCACACTGAGTGAGAGGAGCTCCAAGGAAGCGCTACAAAGACTGCCTCAAGAAGTCTCTAACAGTATGTCATATTAACCACCAATGCTGGTCAGACCTGGCTGCAGACCGTGATGTCTGGCGCCACATGATCTTCAACGCAGTCAGCAAGTTTGAGGAACAAAGAAGAGATGCACTTAAGGACAAGAGATGCAGGAGGAAGGCACGGGCCGTCTCTGACACCACACCGGATGTTACCTTCGTCTGTGGACACTGCTCACAGACCTGCCTTTCCCATATCGGACTTGTCAGTCATGAGCGTGCATGCACATGACGTGGACAGCCTTCCTGATCTTCGTTCATGAAGCGAGCCATGATGATGATGAGTAGTAGTAGTAATAATAATAATAAGGCAGAATCATTAGCACACCAGGCAAAATGCTTAGTGGTATTTTGTTCATCTTTAGGTTCTGAGTTCAAGGTCAACTTTGCCTTTCATCCTTTCAAGGTTGATAAATCAAGTATCACTCAAGTACTGAAGTCAGTGGAATCAACTTACCCTCTTCCTACAAATTTCAGGCTTTGTGCCTATAGTAGAAAGGATTATTATTTTTCTTTTTAAAGAGCTGAAGGATTGGTAGAATCATTAGAGCTTTGGACAAAATGCCTTGGGGTAATTAGTTCCTGATCTTTACATTCTGAGTTCAAATCCTGCTACAGTCAATTTTGCCTTTCAGAGTCAATAAATCAGAATGCCAATGAAGTATCGAGGTTGATGTAATTGACTATTTCCCTCACCTCTAATTTGATGTTTTTTGCCTTTGGAAGAAATCATTTTAATTATTACTATTAGAGCAGTGAGTTAGCTGAAGCATTTGTGTCAGAAACAGTGCAACACAATATTTCTTCCTACTCTTATGTTCCGAGTTCAATCTCTTCTGAAGTCAGTTTTACCTTTCCTCCTTTTGGGTTTGATAAAATAAAGTATCAGCCAAGTTCTGGGTTTGGTGGTATCAGCCAAATCCCTACTTCTGAAATTGCTGGCCTTATGCCAAAATTTGAAACCATTAATTATTATTATTGTGAAGGCGCATGGCTCAGTGGTTAGAGCGTCGAACTTACAACCGTCAGGTTGTGAGTTCGAATCCCAGACCGAGCTGCATGTTGTGTTCTTGAGCAAGACACTTTATTTCACGTTGCTCCAGTTTACTCAGCTGTAGAAATGAGTTGCGATGTCAATGGTGCCAAGCTGTATCAGCCTTTGCCTTTCTCTTGGATAACATCGGTGGCATGGAGAGGGGAGGCTGGTATGCATGGGCAACTGTTGGCCTTCCATAAACAACCTTGCCCGGACTTGCGCCGGGAGGGTAACTTTCTAGGTGCAATCCCACGGTCATTCATGACCGAAGGGGTCTCCACAATTATTATTATTGTTGTTTTTATTATTATTATTATCATTATTATTAAGGCAGAAGCTGGCAGAATTGTTAGTGCATAGAACAAAATATTTAGCCGTAATTTGTCTGTCTTACATCCTGAGTTCAAACTCTGCCAAAGTTTCAGGGTTGATTAAATGAGTATCAGCTGAGCACTGAAATCAATGTTATCAGCTAGTTCCTCCACCAAAATCTCAGGCCTTGTCACTATAATACAAAGGATTTTATTATTACATTTTCCAGTTTTTTTGTTTTTTTTTGTAACTATTTAATATATTGTTACTTTTTCCCTACACATAAGGTAAGTAATGTTTCATTTATAATTAACCTTTGATTTTGTTTATTGATCATTGCATTAATTTATTCTTTGCTAAAATTAAATATATGCAAAATAGGTCCCTATACATGCTTTTTTGATTTTTTTTTTTTCAGTACATATTTTAAATATCAACGTTTATTTCTACAGGCTGTTACTACTTTAGCTATGAAAAATATTCTTTTTCACTGTTTATTATTCATACAGTTGTTTTTGTTCCCCTTTCTTTCTTTCTGTCTCTCAAAATTTTTGAGATAATCCATCTTTATTTCTTTTTACAGCATCGGGTAAGAAAATACAGCACTTTGTAACTATTATGGTTAGATGGCAGTAATATGCCACACACATCTTGTGCTTTATTTAATGCATTTAAATCACTGTGGTTATTGTTGTTGTGGTTTCAACCATTGTATCTTTTGATTTTTAATAGTTAGTGAAAATATGCCAGTAGTTGAATGGTATAATAGCCCTTTGTTTGCATGAATTGGATTTACCCTTTAGTTTTGTGTATGTGTGTGTGTGTGTGTGTATGCGGATATATATGTTTATATATTTGAGTTTTTTTCTCAGTTTATGTTTTATGGCTTTTGTAAGTTGAATAAATGATATCATCACAGTTTATATTAGATATAACAAACCTATGCCAGACACTGTACACACACTAACCCAAAGGTATATTCAGCACTTTTATGCTTTGTTCCACAAAATATAGAAGATAGATACTCACCGTATTTAGTCTTGTGTATGCTGTACCCTATACTTTGCATGGAAAAGCTGATGCAAATTTTTTATAATCTTAATTCTGCATGGAAGATGAGACTATAAGGGCTAGGGAGCTTTCCAAAATTGTATTACATGTGTACTGTTCTTAGTAGAATTAAACAATTAAATTTTGAACACATTGATTTAGGAATAACCACATCATGCATAATACATAACCAAAAATTATATTATGATATCAAAGAAAACCATTAAAGCAAATTTAATAAGTCATCAATTAATGTTCAAGGTTAAGCTCAATTATGAAATTATCAATCAATAACAAAATATTATTAATTACAACTTAAAGAAATCAATGTTAAAATCAATTTAGAAGTCAGTTAAATGTTTCCTCATCACTGATGCTAAAAACGACCTCCTATTTCTTGTTGTATCAAATGTTTGTCTGCATCCTATGATGTTGTTAATTCATCCATCTTCTTGTTTTTGGTTGTGTTGGTCATTAACTCACAAATGGTAATCTTCAGAAGCCCTCTTTTTTCAAGAAGCTCTAAATTACTATCTCATTTGGAATATCATCCCATGCATTCTTCACCCAGTATTTTATAAGAGACACACTTGATTTCTTGAAGTTGCCATTTTTGGTCAGTTTCTTTTAGTATGAAGACATTTAAGTCATCTACATCTGACACATTCTATCCTTCAATAACTTATTCAGCACCACATCCTTCAGATGACAGTGAGGCAATCCAAGGTTGTGGTAGAAGACATTTATCCGAGGTGTTGCACAGTAGATGAAGCCTCAGACCACACGAGTGTGAGATGAACTTAGCATTTGGCAATGCTTGTAACATTACATATATGTCTATACTTAGCTAAGCACTTACACATTCACACATACATATACACACATATGCATTCATACATATACACACAGGCCATTCTTGATATGTAGAAAAGGTGTAGGTAGAAACTCCATAAGAAACTCCAGTGCAAGCAATGGATACATAAGAGGTGCAGTAATATCAGAGGAAGGTTAACAGGGAAAATTGTCTTTGTGTGTGACAGATGCACAGGTATAATAAACACTAGAAATATACAGAAAATAGATTCTATCAGATGCCAAGTGGGATATCTAGATGATGATAGCTTTCATTATCTAGATGACCAAGTCAGCAGCGGAGGTAGATGCCCTGAGAGTGTAGCTGCTAGAATAAGAATAGGTTGGGCAAAGTTCAGAGAGCTTCTACCTTTGTTAATAACAAAGGTCCTCTCCTCAGAGTAAAAGACAGATTGTATGATGCCTGTGTGTAAACAGCCATGCTACAAGGCAGTGAAACATGGACTGTGACTGCAGGAGACATGTGAAAGCTTGAAAGAAATGAATCTAATATGCTCTTCTAGATGTGGAATGGTAGTGTGCATGTATGACAGAGTGTAAGCATCTTAAGAGAAAAATTGATTATAAGGGACATCAGTTATGATATGTAAGAGAGATGACTGTGCTGGTATAGTCATGTGATGTGTATTTACTTCGTTATATTGTTTAGTACATCAAAAGAATTGACATTGTTAATCAATTCAAGTGTTACTTTTTCATTAACTTAATTTCTTTTGATTAAAGTGCTCTGGTTAATTATTATAGAATAATAGAAATTTAGCTTTAATTAACAGAGATCCAACTAATTATTCTGAGGAAAATATCTTAAGGAAAAACACAGAGAATAGTGAAGATCTCTGCAAAACTTTGGAGGAAAGGGAAGGCAAAAGGAGAGGAAAGAAAGCAGAGGGGGGGGGGGTAATTGATATATAGAGATAGCCATGATCACGGCAATCATAACCTATAAATGCTTAAATAGAAAGAAAATTGGGTAAATCTAATGGAGAAAGTAAGCAACACTGTTGGAAGGAAGAAGGTGTTGACATAAACAAATAAATGTGTATACTAGACTAATGGAAGTAGTTTAGGCTATAATCAATCTCAACATAAAGGATATAAGTTTATGTCAGTTAAATATTGAAATTTAGAGATATCATTTATTTAGCTGTTTTGAAGTTATCAGTCAAAAGGCTAGAATTAATGGTTGAAAGATAGAAACAATATTCCTAAACTGAAAACCATGAATCCCAATGTTTCTCATTGTCACATTATTATTGAATATAAAATAAGTCAATTGAAATCATATAGGCTATGTAGATAGGTCAGATCACTTGTGATAATTTAAATTTATGAGGAGTATCAAGGAAATGTTAAAAATTTATAAGAATTGCAAAGACCATATATTTTACAAGTGTTGAAAGAATTTAAAGAATTATAAAGAATTATAAAAGCCATAACTAGAGAGGGTGCAGTAAATATTGTAAAGATACCACCTAAGGATAAGAGCAAATAATAAAATTATCTAATTATAATATATATAAAATGACAATCGTTGATATATGCCATTAGAACTAAAGGTACACAAACGTAGCTTAAATATGATCAGTTATTAGTATTAAGCTATGCTAGGCTATTTAATTATAATCAATGACTCTTATCATTAGTAATTAAGGTCTGTATTGTAGGTTATAGATATGTATCTAGACTCAGAGAACACTTTATAGAATTGGTTTAAAGTATAAGAAAGTTCTATGGATAGAATGTAAGCATTTGATCCTTAATTCATCTGATCTATTAACAGTTTAAGATTTCTAACAGTTCCTAACAGCAAAGATTGTAATCATATCTATCACTTACATAAGTCTTAGCATGTCTAACAACATTTCACGTTAGAGGGTCCTCAATATTTTAGTCCTTTAACTCCCAGACTTTCACAGAGAGCAATATTGTTTCCACTTTATCTCTCCTTGCAAATGTGTGTTATATATCTTGATTTAAAATTAGAGGAAGTGGATCCTACATAAGTGAAAATATATGGATTAGTTTTACCATTGCATTTATATACAAGGTTTTAATCAGGTATTTATTTCCTAGAATTTCTTCTAAAAATTGCATAATCTAGTTAATGTCAGGATGGAAATATTGTGGGTTACATAACTTATACCACTATGCAGTACACAGCCATTATCAGTAGAGTGTGCAGTAGCCACTCCATCAACACTTACATTACCATGATTTGTACTGTTGCTTTGTATATATGCACATATACACAAAAATATATGTATGCATACATCATATCAAAACCAAGTAATATAAGTGAAACTCCATTGGGTTTGACAATAAATATTTACGAGACCTATTGAGTCAAGTACATCAACATCAAAATAAAAATCAAATGGAAATTGTAGTTGTGATACCCATGCTGGTGGCACTTAAAAAGGAAAATCCGAACGTGGTTAATGCCAGCACCGCCTTGACTGGCATGCGTGCTGGTGGCATGTAAAAGGCACCAACCGATTGTGGCCGTTGTCAGCCTCCTCTGGCCCCTGTGCCGGTGGCACGTAAAAAGCACCCATTACACTCACAGAATGGTTGGTATTAGGAAGGGCATCCAGCTGTAGAAACACTGCCAGATTAGACTAGAGCCTGGTGCAGCCTCCAGGCTTCCCAGACCCCGGTTGAACCGTCCAACCCATGCTAGCATGGAAATTAGATGTTAAACGATGATGATGATGAATTGTTCAATCAACTGAACTTACCAAAGTACTCAATATGCACCCATACACGGAACATAGTATATAATTTTGTATCTAGGAATTTGGACACCACAATCTTCATGAGACTTTTGAAGTAGATCCATATATAAAAGATAAGTTTGCTTTTCCTACAAACCATAAAACCATGGTATAGGAAAAACCAAATGCACTAAATATATATACATATGTATGTGCATACACTTGTATGTACAAGCACATGCAATAATTATGGCTAGCCTATTTGTTTCAAAAATAATAAAACTTGTCTTTGTGTTCCCATAATTAATGTAATAATTATAAATTATATAAGCTTTAATTACATGGTTTGGTGTTTCATTTGTAGATTAGTTTAGAAATACATTATTAACATTCTAGATTGCAAATTTTGGTACTGATGTTGTTTAGTTGGTTTTATTTGTCATAGATTTTTAATACCAAAATACCCTATGGAATATTCAACAATGTGGGAATATATATTCCCATAGTGAACCTTGTTCACTATGAAAGAAGAGAAAATCATGGAATTAAATACTATGAGGTTTGTGGAACAATTGTATCAGCAAAAATAAAGAAAGGTGCAATGAGATCTCTGGTAGATTGACTGAAAGCTGAATTTTAAGTGTAACACATAAGGCAGAATGGCTTAGAATATCAGAAATCATGACTTTAGCCAGAAATTTTTCAAATGGCACATAGATGTTGTTGGCAGAATTAGTGATAGTATAATTACTAGGAGGTTGGAATTAAGGATTTTATAGTGACTATGATGTAGATAGGAGATAATTTTATAGAAGTGATATTGCAAAAAAATAAAGATATATTTTTACCATGCAAAAACCAGATTATGTAGCTAATGTTAAGAAGTGTTATCCTGTAATTTTAGCAAAACATGAGCAATGAAAGAGAAATTGAACTTTGTCTGTAAGATGGTTATTGCTAATTTAATATTAAAGACTATACAAGTATTCAAGAAAGCATTAAGGAACATATAACAAAAGAATATTGAACATGCTAGGTAAAAAGTGCCATGAGTTTGTGATGACAGGTTCTTATGTTAAAGATAAATTAAGGAATTCCTAGGAAGAATTAGTTCAGAATTCACAATATTTAGCTTCACAATTGGAGAGGGAATGACACATCATCATCATCATCATCGTTGAACCGTCCAAGAACCAATATAGGTGGAAGAGAGGAGCAAGTGTGTGATAGTAAAAGTAACATCTTTCCTTCACTGCATTTACCCACTGTCCTTTACCCTCTGCTTCATTTTCCTTCCACTGCCCTCTCCCCACAGCTTCACCTCCTCCAACATCTCTTCCAATCATTCTTCCTCTGGTCTACCCTCACAACTCCCACATCTCTCCTTTGATTACTTTCTCAAGATTCCTGTCTACTTTAATTCATTTCTCCTTTTTTTCCAACTTTCTGTCCATACTAATTTTTTTATGATGTTGGATAACCCTAAATCCCCACACACATCCCACTCATTCACCTTTCAACTCTAACCTCCCATTTTTTCTCAACCCCTGTTCCTACTCCCTTTTTTTCCCCTGTTCCTTATCAACTCCTTCCCATCTTTTCATCTTATAATCTCTCATTCCTCTACATAAAATCATTGCTAACTCTTAATTGTATGGGCCATTTTCCATCCTTAGCCTTGTAAGTTACAAGACAATTTTCAGTAGGCAAATTTCATAAGAAAAAAAAGACACCCATTACAGTCTAAAAAGTGGTTATCATCAGGAAATGCATCCACCCATAGAAATTATGCCAGCATAAACATCGGTACATGACACAGTCCTCCAGTTCATCAGATCCACTCAAACTCTCCAAACCATACCAGCATGAAAGCCAGATGTTAAATGTTGCTGATGTATGTAGTTGGAATGTTAATAGCTGTAACCTGTATGACATAGTGGCTGCATGGATGACAGGGTGAAAACTATCCTATAGTCTGAGTCAAAAGAACCTGGACATTCCTTCATAGCATCAGTGTTCCTCATCACTTTTGTGTGTAGAAGACAACAGCAGCTGGAGTGTTCATCAATTGTATGCAATGTGTTTACATTACTGATTCAGTATGTTTGTTTTTTTTGTTAACCCATCTCAGATAAGTTACAACAGTGTTTATGTTAGTCAACATAAACTATGTAGGATGATAACAGGTTTGTTAGCTATATTAACAAACATCAATTCTACAAATCATTTAACATGTGCGATAAGTTGTTTTAGTAACACATGTTTTTAAAAAAACTGACCCCAATACAGCTGTTCATATTTCATATCTAAGTAATATTAAATGGCTTTATGTATTATTAGCATGACTGCAAGATTGTAAGTGGAGACATGTGTGAACAATATGCTTAAATTCAAGAGATTGGTAAGCCTAATAACAGAATAGCTTCTAGTTATACTAATTGAATATAAAATTACAAAGAAGAGTTTTTAACAAGAGAAACAAGTGGCTGCCTTTCTGATTGGTTGACTAGACTAATGTGGTAATTTATAGGAGCAATTGTCTATTTAGTAGAGATATGACAAAATTTGCAGCATAGTAGTTGAATAGTAAGATAAAGCTTGGAGTTAAGTTAAAACTTTTATTTGAAACTGAGATCACATACAACTCATATTGCTCTCTTTACATATTCGTCTCTTCCCATTCTATTAATTTGAAGGAATAGCTAACTAGATTTCTTAATAGCATTAAAGGTGTGAAATAATTTCAGTCTTGCTATAACTTTAGTTCAAAATAATCTCTTGCTAACAATACAAACTCAGTTTCTTATGTAGATATTTTACTTTTAAAAATACTGTGTTCCCTATCAATACATATATTAACATAAGTAACTAAAGTATTGGACTACTGACTTGTTTGTTATATTTTCTACCTCAGATATTTCAATGTCTTCCACTAGCATTTTTTTTTAAATTCTGAAAGCTTTGCTTCATCTAACTCCAGAAATAAATAACAGAGCTTATGACAATGTTATTTATCATACACAAAAGATATTTATGTGCTAAGAAATTAAAACTACCAAAACAGTTTCTACACCTTTTTAGCAACTGGAAACATCATGTCACTTCATGCTACTCTGTAGATAATTTTGATTGAATCATATACTTATGTGGGGGGGGGGGTCTTTAATTGTAAAAATGTCATGATAGAATTCAGTACATAATAAACTTTGTCCTGACTAAAAAGAAATTATGAGTGTAATAGAGAATTATGGGTTATTTTTGAAGGCAACACAATCATATCTAGCTGGTGGATTGATACTGAATATTCACTTTAAGAAGAATTCTCTTTAAAATAATCAATATGCCAACATTCAGATGTGTTGTAGGTTAGGGCCATATTAACCTGATCAAGCAACCCTATGATCAATGTGTGTGTTTTAGTTTTCTGGAGATTTAATGCAAACAGAATACCCTTATATGCAACAATGTTATTATAATTTTAAAAATTCTAACCATTTATAACAACATATTCTAGTTAAAAATTACTATAGAAAGACAAATAAATACTAAATTCTTAACGAAGCTATAAGTTTCTAAATCTAATAACAAGCTTGTTGACCATACACATGTATAAGCATATGGCCAACATGCATCATATATGACTTGGAAGCTTACAGTTTGGAATTTAGGATTACATAAGTGATTAGCAGTAATTTGTCACTTTCTATCAATGTAGTAATAACAATATATTAGCATGTGTTTGTCTCTGTGTATGTGTATATATATATATATATTATATATATATATATATATATATATATATATATATATATATATGCATATGTATGTATATATGTGTCTATATATATATATATGCATATGTATGTATATATGTGTGTGTGTATATATATATATATATATATACACACATATGTAAATGTGTATATATATATATATATCATCATCATCATCATCATTTAACTAGAAAGGTTTTGGCCAGTATTGACCCAGGCCATGTCTAACATAATAGCACCACATGGCGATGTCTTTCAATTCAGGATTTGGGCACCGAGGCCCATTCGAGCAGAGAGTTATTGTTTGCAGAGACATATCCAGGTGTGGGTGGTTTGTCCAGGGCTGCTTGAAGGAATTTGTCCAAAGACTTCTTGAATTTTGTGTGGTCAGTTTCTGTTTTGATATGTCCTGGTGTAATGCTGAAGAGAGCGGGGCCAATTGAGGTGAAATAATTGTGCTGTATTGTTGTTATGAGATGCGATTTAGATTTTTGTTGTGGATGGATGGCATGGGGTCCAAGTCTTGGGTGTATTTTGAAGGTGATGCCAACATCATTTGGACAGTGCTGATGGAATATTTTCCACATCATACAGATAATGTAGCGTTCACAGCGTCATTGGAGTGAATACAGTTTCAGCTTTTCTAGTCGACCCCAGTAGTCAAGGTCTGACATGCCATCTATCTTTTTCATGATTGACCTTTAGGGAGCTTCAATTTTCATATTTTGTTTCGTGTAGGGAAACCACAGTAGACAGCAGTATTCAAGGTGGGGTCGGGCAAAAGTGGAGAAGAGAAAGATAGTGGTGTGGGAATCTCTTGACTGGAAGGTTCTGAGAATCCAGGAACACATTCTGCAGGCCAATATATATATATATATATATACATATGTAAATGTATATATATATATATATATATATATATATGTGTGTGTGTGTGTGTGTGTGTAAATGTTTATATATATATATATAGAGAGAGAGAGAGGTTATGTGAGGTAATGGTGTCAATAAGACCCAAAGGTGTCAGGTAAGACTTATAGTTAAGCTCCAGGTTCGGTGATTATGCGAATGAAGAGTCCAACGTAGGTCATATATCAGCATGTGTATATATAAAAAGATTTCCAGGCCCCACCCAGATGAACTTATCCAAAGTCAACTCAACAATTATTTTTAAAATTTTATTTCAGTTGTAATCTACCACTAAATGCATAATCCATATTTAAACAATGGTTATACTCAAAGAAATTCCATTAATGTACTAAGTTTGAATCTAGTGTCTCGTGAAATTTTTCATTTTAGAATTCAAGAATTCTCTTCCAAATAACTATTGTGTCTGCTTCTAGATTTGTTCCTCTTTAGGCCCTGCTTGGCCCTGATCAGATACACTTCTGGTTAAATTTGTTCCATTTTGAAAGGTTGGGTATAACATGTCTAGGACTATATTATTTACTGTGACCTTTTTGTTATGATATTTGAGCTTAAGTGATTCAAATAAAATTGAATGTGGGTCTCATCATTTAATAGTAGAAGCCACAAACATCAATAAATTTGTAAAAGAAGCCTTGTTCAGCATGCAAGGAACTTCAAAGACTAAGGTTTTAACAAAATAATGGTATTAGTAACAAATATGAAAATATTAAAATTTTAGACAGAAATTATTAAAAATTGGAGAAAATTAATCTTTGGTTTAACATGTGATAAATATTAATAAAATCCAGATAAAATAAAAACCATGTGCTTCAGAGAGGAATTATATTCAATATGAAGAAAACCATGTATTATCTACCTCCTGTTTTTATCATGTGTAATTTTTTTATGCCTCTGCTTTGAAGGTATGTTATGTTCTCAACTAAACTTCCTTGTTACTTTTTCCCTTCAGCATTACAAAGAAGGTCTGAATTGACACACACAGACAACCAAATAGGTATTCAAATAGATTTATCACTGCCACTACACATCTCAATCCTTCTCTCTCTCTCTTCTATGTCTCTTTCTCTCTCCCACTGTGTGTAATTTCACTCTCTTTGCCTCACTTCTGCTTTTCTGGCCTTCACTTGCTCAACTTCACTGTATATGTATATTTCGAGGACATTTACAGAGACCTACACATGTGGGTATATATATATATATATATATATATAAAATACACATGCATATACTTTTATTTATACACTATATATTCATGAATTTTATATATGTATATATAATATGTATGTATGCATATTTTGTGTCTATGCATATATATATATATATATATATACTTCAAAAGTCGTACCTCAGCAAGGCTCCAGTTGAATTACTAAAACTGGCAAAAATTAAATGAAATAATATTGCTAACATTAGTCACTCCAACAGAGTACTGAATACAGTTTGTTATGGAAGTATTCCTAGTCAGCAAAAATATGTATCTATGGGAATCAGGATATGAATCTTTTGTCACTGGTTTCATATCATCCATTTATTCTCACAAACATTTGTCAAGCTTTCACTGAAGTTTACAGTGGCCACATTAAGTATTGATGGATGGCAGAGTTTCACATATGTAATACGAGGATTTGAGTACTACTTCTTCTGCAGTTGTCTCACTAGGAAGATGGTATTCTTGGTACCTTTTCGCAGCACAAAGCCAAACTAAATTCATTTAGCTATCAATCAGGTTATAATTCTTCAAATTTCATAATCTGTTTCATCAATTTGATCATATTATATATATATAAAACTTAGAAAAAAAAACACCTTTTATCAATTCAAAATGAACAATTAAATTACACCAACTAGAAAATTACATATAATAGAAATATATATATATATAATAATAATAATAATAATTTGAGGGAATATTATTTCTAAATTGAATTTTTCCCCGTCAGTTAGGAATAATATTCCCTCAAATTATTATTATTATTATAT
>NC_042998.1:183088836-183091336 GCF_006345805.1 Octopus sinensis
TGTGTGTGTGTCTGTGTGTGTATGTATTTGCATATAGGTTCATGTGTGCATTGTTTTGCTGTGTATTTTTATTTTAGTTTTTCAATCAACTACAGGGTTAAATCAGGTATTGTCTACTATTTTACTGCTTTATTTTTTTTGTATTTCTGTTATTTGTCTTTCATGATACCCTGACACAAACACCAGATTACTGGAAAGCAATTATTGTAGGATTTGAACTCAGAAGAGTGGTTTATCAAACTAGATACCATAAAGAACCTGGTTTAACTCAAAACAATCATTTCCTACCTCTTTTTCATCTCTATCTGTGTGTTTGTGTGTGTGTGTAACTGTTTGTTACTTCAACAGTTCCTTACACACAAGAAGATTTCTTCCATCTGACATTACATTACCAAACTATTGCCTCTCTCTTCATCTGTAATCTACTTTTAAAGGTCAGTCATACTTGACTCCATATGTCAGCATAATCACTATATCCATTCATAAACAGAAAGTAAGCTCTCTCTCTCTCGCTCTCTCTCTTTCTTTCTCTCCCTCTCTCTCTTACACACACACATCCACACACATTGGAGCACTAAGTTCATTATACTAACATTTTCTTCACTGAATTAAACTCTGCCCTTCAAAATTATAGATTGAAATAGCTTCTTGTAATATTTATATTTTATAATTCTCCAAGCAAAACCCCTCCCAGACCCATTCATTTAAACCTTTCATAGTATTTATCCATGGTGGATTTAAAAGAAATTAATCATTATTATTTCATTATATACCTCATTGTCATCTACATCATGATTACATCATCACCATCCTCATCATAATTGGTTTAATATCTATTTCTCCAAGATGTTCTACTGATTCAGTTTCACAACTTCATTTTAATTTTTGACCTATTTTCTCCAAGTGTCTAATATGTCAAGAAAAGTTTACACCTAGAATCCATTATTCACCATCTATTTGGATCAGATTCTTTTTAATGAATTGATTGATCAATTATTCCTGTAAACATCAGCCATTGATTTTGGTCACAATTTGCTTTCTCAATTCATTTATATACAACCTGTCTCTCAAGTTTACATTGCATACATTCACCTGACCTTATTGATTTTTCTCCTGGTTCTCAGTATTTTCTGTCTCTAATTATCACACTTTTTGAAATATTCATTGATAAACTGTGCCTTCCAGAGACAGGATCCACTTATCACTACAGGAATAAAGTTTCTTCACCCAGTTTCAGTTCATTTCATATCCTAAACTTTGTGCCATACATAGTTCCCCTCTTAACACTTAGAATGTTATCTAGTTATAGAGCTTATCTATTACCCTCTGAGAATCACTTGAACCTGTTATAATCTACAATCCTTTGCTTCTCATAGTGTTTAGCTACACCAGTACATGTTGCCTATTTAAAAGTTTGATTTCTTGTACAACTCACAGTGACTGAATAATACTGAATGCTTGTCTACTTATTTTCTGAGAATGACCATTTCCTCTTGATACCACTAGATTTTGGACTTTTTATTACTACCTCACTCAAAACCAATTCTTCCACTAAACTCCTCTACAGCAAGAAACCTGTCCCCTTCTTCTCTGGCCCTTTCTTTCATACATCTCCTAGCATAAAGTTGCCTTCATCTCTACTGTTGCCCTATACAGTCAAAAGGGATATTAGGCTTGTAATCTTCATACCAACCTCACTTGTGCTGGTTCCTCAAAAAAACAGGACTCAGTATACTCTATAAAGTGGTGGCATTAGGAAAGATATTTAGCCAGAGAAATCATGCCAAAGCAGATATTGGAGAAATCTTCAGATCTGTTGAGTCCAGGCAAACCTGTGAAAATATGGAATATGGACAGTAAAAGAAAAAGGAAGGAGGAGAAGGATGGGATGGTGATCATGAAGAAGAATATTGTCTACCTTTCAGAAAATCTTATTTATATTGCTGCAGCCAAGGATGAAAAGCATTTGAATCATTTAATTTTAACATAATCTAAGAACCATCCAAAATGTAAGCCACATATGGAAGAACTAATTGTAATCGGAAGGGATTTTCTTTTACTTTGATTTAAGGTGCTAAAATAAAAATATGTCACCCTTATCATGACCTGTTTGGATTCCTTGTGGAACATAAGACCACTCTTGCAGTTTTCATATGCGTTCTGTCTTATGTGTTTCTTTGCAATGGGTTCCATATCAATTTGGTCATTTTCAGTTCCTCTTCTGCCAATCTCCATCAGGCGATCCATGACAAACGTCTTGTCTTCCTTCACCTGTCTGACCTCCAATTTAAGCTAGCTTTTTAGTTTCCTTAACATGTCTTGCTATTTGTAGGTCAATGGGTTCTTATTTGGTTATGTCCCATAGGTCTCTGTTGCTTATAGTTAATGTCTAGAATGTTTTTGAGACCTCATTGTCAGGCAGAGGGATTATGTGTTGATGGGGGCCAATGCAGAGACTAAATACCCTTGCAGTGGTGGATGCTGTGAAAGTGGCATAGGA